>NW_019726221.1:918375-979104 GCF_002891405.2 Cryptotermes secundus
TCTCTCCCCCTCGCCCCTCTCTCCAGAGTTCTCGATCGAAACATTAATCAAAGGCAATGAAAAATGACGAACGCTACAGCAAAATCATCATTTAAAGAAATACTTGTTAGCCCGGAAAGAAGGCGAGTTTTTTTCTTTTTCCTTGGCACTACAGCCCCAGTGGGCCTAGGCCTACCGCCACGAACGTCTCCGTTCACTTCGGCAGAAGGCGAGTTACCCCACCCCAAATACACGTACTTCTTCCTAGAAGGAGGAGTCGCTTTATTTTCTTGTCCTTTAGAATAAATATGAGGCAAATAATAAGGAGTTCTAACTGTTAATTTATATCTGTGAAAATTTCTACAATTACATTTAAAGTATTCAATGTTGAATCTATTATTATAGTTTTATTCCTTTTTGCTTACATCTGCCAGAACAAAATGGCATATTTATTTTGTCAAAAAAAAAAACAACTTTTTGTCCGATTTCCTCATTGGAAAATTGAGGGTCGCTTTGTATTCGGGCATATACGGTAAATATTTTTTAAACCGATTACACTATTTTGGACTTTCGCCGCCGTCCGCAGCCGAAGTTTATGGAAACCATTTGTCTCCGGGAAGTGGCTCTATTTGTCTTCAGGTGAACAGGATACGAAAAACAAAACAAAAACCTCTGCTCGGCACTAAGCAGCGCTACTCAAACCATGGTTTGAGGATAGCGATACCGAGAGGTTTTCTTCTGTATCCTCTTCAAAAACCAATTTCCGAAACGTAACGGGTTTTTGTAAGGAGCCGGGATAGCTCAGTCGGTATAGCGACTGGCTACGGGGAGGAGGACGGAGGAGGAGTTCGAGTTCACTTCTCCACGTCATCCAGACCGGCTCTGGGGTCCACCCAGCCTCCAATGGGTAAAGCGTCGGGGGCGTGAAGCTGACCACTCATCTCCAACTAGTGCCGAGGTCAAGAAAATATGGCTCTATACATCCACTCCCATTACGCCTTCATGGCGTAGTGCTTAATTAGTTAAGCACAGGGATAACTTTACCTAACGGGCTATAACAAACTTGGACAATGGACGAAGCCCGAAATAATAATATTTCAGTCTGTCACACCATCGCCAAATAATCTGAAATTAGTCAAAGTAACCTGGCGAACAGATGTGAAAGGTTTGTTCCAAAGTGAGGCAAAACTGGATTTAGAAGTGGTGAGCTGCAGTGTCTCTACGAACTGCCTGCAGGCACCATCACAAATCTCGGGCAGATACGTACCGCCATGTTTACATACAAGTGCAACAGAATGAACACACAATTTCACCGACCAATACGCCTAAGTATAATTCAGGGATGGGCAAAGAATAAACTCACATCCACGGGCACGGCCATCTCGCGTAAAATCACTGGAAATGCCAATGGGAAATTGTACACGGTGGAGGGGGGAGGGTTTTGGGGGAGGAGGGGGAGGAACAAACTTCGCGAAAGGTACCCAACCTCACCTACTTCACGAGTTCTGGAAAAGCCAACTACATTTTTACAAAGACAGTAAAGTTTGTATAGTAACAGCATGAGCCAAGTGCTGGTGCCATCTACAGGAAATAATTTCGGCAAACGTTGCCGATACAGACAAATGTCCTTAAAATACTATTACCAAGCGTCAACATAGCATTGTAATGGTCACATGACAATTCACAACTAAATAACAGATATACTTGGTGTCCCAAACGACGCTTTACCCAGATGGTCAAGTGTTTTAGATGTGATTATTTTCACTTGCGTTCAGACTTTCATGTACAAGAGGTGATAACACTGTGGTTACACTAGCGCTTGTGTCTGTCAGTTCTTGTGTTGTTTGTGTGTTTACTCTATTTGCATTCGGTTGCAAATTAAGTTTTGTTTTTTCCTCTGAAGCGTGAGTACAATCGTAGTAAACCGATTTTCTGGGCACTTTTATTTCTTTGAGTCAGAACTCGACCAAATGTGAGTCAGTAGTGGTAGTATTTGGCCCCAAAATGCAAAATGAATAGTGACATATGGTTTTATTTTGCATCAATAGCTCCTATTTCAAAATTATACTTTCCATTTTCCCATGAATTCGTATATTTCCTAACGTTGCCTTGGATTAATACACAACCACACAATATTCGAAGACTTTCCTTGCAACAGACGGCCTAAAAGTTCCAAATAAACAAATTTCCATTTCCAGCTGCAGTTTCCAGTAATAACCTCCATGACCCACTCCCGCTGTTTGGGCCACGATTTCACTGAATATACAGACTTTGTAAAATGGAAATATTTGGAGACTACAGAGCCGTTACAGCACAGCAACCTGTCACTGCCGTCTGTAAGCAGCTACTTGGTGACATCTGCATCAGCACAGAATAAAACCACACTGCAAGCCCCAGACTTTTATGTGTATATATGGATACATACATCAATCAATCTTTGTTTTCCCGCAGGTTCTACTTCGGTTTAGTAAGTCAGCCTAGTACAGGACTATGTTCAGCATTGTAAACATAAAAAAAATGAAAACAGGCCTGTACTAAGAGTATAAAAATTCTGATTCTGTGGGAAAATACAAATTTATTTTTAGAGAATATAATATTTTTGTTTGTAATACTTACAAGTTGGTATGAGAACTCTTAGCACAGAACATCGCACCGGAATTCATTATAAATAATTTTATATCTGTCATTTCGTAACCGGAATCCATCATTTAAGTCTTTTTTTTTTCCCTTGGCACTACAGCCCCAGTGGGCCTAGGCCTACCTCCACGAACTTCTCCGTTCACTTCGGTTTTTCTAGATCTTACACATTCGGTATGACTCCTTGGGTGGGTGATCAGCTCGTCGCAAGGTCTCTACCTGTACACAAACACAGGAAGACGGATACACACAAACTAAACATCCATGCCCTGAGTGGGATTCGAACCCACGATCCCGGTTTCCAAGCGAGCGAAGACAGTACATGCCTTAGACCGCTCGGCTACCGTGACCGGCTATTATCTAAGTCTAGTCTGTGCGAAAAATCGGTAAATATATAACTAGTTAAACTGGGGCATATTTATAACTACTCCACAGGCTATCAGACTCACGGCCATTGAGAAACAGAACCATCCGTCTCCCATGTAAAAATCATTCCGCCTAAATCAAACGGCAGCGGGCTGACTTCCCTTTCCCTCCTACTGATGATGATGATGACGACGCCTCTATTGTACGATACAGGTGGGATTAGCAAACCCAGTCCTGACAATTTAGAGCGCGCTGTGTGCAAAAAATGAACTGCACGTTACACCCAGTGGAATTTATTTCACTACGTGTTGCCATATTGGAGCCGGGATAGCGCAGGCGGTATAGCGACTGGCTACGGGCTAGGTGATCGAGGGGTCGAAGTTCGAGTCACGGTGGGGTCAAAAATTTGTTCTCCACGTCGGCCAGACCGGCTCTGGGGCCCACCCAGCTCCTACCCAAGGGGCACCGTGGTCTCTTTCCCTGGGGTAAAGCGGCAGGGGCGTGAAGCTGACCACTCACCTCCAACTATTGCCGAGGTCATGAAAATATGGATCTATACATCGACTCCCCCATACATCTTCATGGCGTAATGCTTAATTAGTTAAACACAGGGACAACTTCACTTATTGCCATGCATTTCTGTTCCTATAATTCAGGCAGAAACTCCAGCTTCACTGAGAAAATCCTGGGGTTCAACCTGACCACATGAAAGGCTAAAATTAAGCATTTCGTAGTTTTCCTCAACCCCCATTAAACTCCTAGAAAACATCTTATAACAATTTTGGAAACTTCTTTCCTGATTCACCTTTCAAGACGCGATCCCCTCACTGATGAAACCTGCGAACCTGGAGCAGCAATGTTTGATGCAACGGTATTAATTAACAGACAGACAATTACGAGTGTTCGGCGTGTTTACTCATGTGTGTTCAAAGTGTTATTACGCGCACAAACACCTCAGTATCGATACAGCATTCAGTGAGTATTCAATTAATCATATGAGAAAGCATGAAAAGGACACGCAAGGTAGTGATGAGAAATGCATATAAATGTTTATTCACATTTATTTTTGTTTTAATTTATTCTTATAGTCTACAAGAAAAAGATCACCATGTAGACCTAGCAGAAGATGGGAGGAATCATAAAGATATGTGTGGATGTGGAATGGAGTCATCTGGCTAACGTTACGTTCCAGCGAGGAGCTCTTGAAAATCGGAAAAATTTCTTGACCAATTGAGAAACTATCAGCTTCTCAAAGAGGACCCCGTCCCATGTACTTCATTCACTAGTACTGGTTCCTTAATGCGGCCATGAACTGCATTATGCTTAGCGGTTTTCTTGCGTAATGTGGCCTGCTCAAGGTATAACACGATTTACTCTTTACACATGTTTGTGTTTGCGGATGCGACAAAATATACGAATAATATGTGGCCTGGAAGAAGACACCGCAAGCAAGGACATATGAGAATATGAAGCGCTGAAGAACATGTTTTCTTACATCAGCTAATTTTTTGTAGCTAATGTTTATACCACTAGACGAACTATACCATTTCATCCCAATATTTACATAAAATAAAAAGCTGAGAAGCCTGTAACCTAACAGTACCCAAGTCTTCGGCAATAAACCGTAGCATTCGGGTAATTAGAGAGCTGTTATGTTGAGAACCTTTGTATTTGTAAACGATAAAGTAAATCTTGGGTTTGATGCATTAGGAAGACAAGCACGTGCGCAGTTTGTTGGTTGAGCAAACTCTTCAGGCAGCACGTGAAGTTAATCTGCCATAGAGATTTGAGAAGTCTAGTAACTTGTTATGAGCGGCACGTCGTAAACATCATCATTGAGACTATTTCTATTTTTTTTTCTCCACTTGCTACCACTTTGGAGCATTGGGCTGATTTCTCAGTTTCTTCATCATTTAACAGACGGTAGGACTCCTTGGACGTGTGATCAGCTAGTCGCAAGGCCTTTACCTAACCACAGGACAACACGAACACATAAAAACGGTCACACACCAAAAATCCATGTCCTGAGTTGGATTCCAACCCACGATCCCGGCTTCCGAGTGAGCGAAGACAGTACATGCCTTAAACCGCTAGGCTACCGTGACTGGCAGACTATTTCTATACCGTTCATAAATTCAATAAGTCACAGATTCAGGGTCGTTGTAATGAATAAGCATGCCATGTAACAAGCAGCACATAAAAAAAACTCCTTGGCTTGAGTCCGCAAGCGAACTATACCGACCGAGCGACCGCCGCTTGTCGGCGAAGTTAGTGCAAACTTTAGTGGATAGAGGGTGTCGCGTGGTCAGCGCAACGAATCCCCACGGTCGTTAATCTCGGTTTTCTATACAGACGAAAAGACTTGGTGTGTGCTGTAGTGTGAAGACGAGCGCATAAATTAGCGAGAGCGTTATAATTGCTTGTCGTTAACATCTGTAAGTTGTCAATAAATTCAAACACCAATCCAAACTCCGTCTATATTCACAAACCCCCTAAATCTACCAAAGTATGCAGTGTCACGTTCCAGAATCTTGTGACCAAATTAATTGTTGCGGTATCTATAATGCTTATTATATTAAATGCATGTGGCCATATAAAGGGCTGGAGACGTGTCCAGAACATTTAGTACGCATTTCTGGAACCGTCCAGGGCCATATAAAGGACTGGAGATGTGTCCAGAATATTTAGTACGCATTTCTGGGACCGTCCAGGGCCATATAAAGGACTGGAGACGTGTCCAGAACATTTAGTACGCATTTCTGGAACCGTCCAGGGCCATATAAAGGACTGGAGATGTGTCCAGATCATTTAGTACGCATTTCTGGAACCGTCCAGGGCCATATAAACGACTGGAGACGTGTCCAGAACATTTAGTACGCATTTCTGGAACCGTCCAGGTGCCGGTTCCAGCTGAGTCTGGCATTGCATATAATAATGAACGGTGCTTTGAAAGATTTCAGTTCCTTCCAGCGAGGCCCCGACTACCAGTTTCCATAAACTCCGTTCTTATTGTGCTGCACATTTGCATAAATCTTAGCCTTTTAAATTTCTTTTAAAATCTGTGGTCTGCTACTGTAATTGCATATCCTACGTAACTAAAACTATTTAAGTGCTCGATTGAGCGATTATTTACCGCTGTCTTTAGTGTCACGTTAATTTTCCTTTAACACCCATCGTCTTTGCCTTATTTACTGAAATCTTACTTTTAATTATGGTACGAAGTTTTCTCAGCGGTGGTTATCAAGATTTCTATGTTCTGGGATACAATGCCATGTGGCCCGCTGAAAGTCAGTCATCCTTTCGAAGTAACACATCGCATCCATCTTCAGGCTCGAAAAGCAAGAAACCGGCATGAAGCGGGTTGCAGGAAGAGCGAAAGAAGCAAGCTTGTCCCCGCTTGGCCTCTTCCAACCTGAATATGGAGGCGATGTTCCTCCGAAATGTCGGTTCACTTCCAACGGGCTACCCGGTGTTACAGCCCAGAAGACAGAACACTTCATACATTCATCAATCGGCTGCGAACACTGGAATCGCTTTCGTAACAATTAAAGAGTGATTGGAGATGTACAGAAACTGATTTCACTTTGGTATATTCACGTTCTCTGTAAGCCAACATTAACTGCCTACCCCTTAAACCATACTATTCTGCAATTTCCTTAATTTCATCATCTTACTTACTTATTTGAGCTGAGCCCTTCTTGAGGAGCCGCCAAATCTGCAACTACTCAAAGATTTCCCAGCATTTTATGGAACCCGAAGGTTCATTAGCGTGTTCAAAAGAGCCCTCCACTGGTCCCTATCCTGAGCCAGGCCTATCCAATCCATACCATCCCATTTTAATATTGGCCACCCACATAAGCCTAGGTCTTCCCAGTGGTCTCTTTCCTTCTGGCTTTCCCATCAATATCCTATATGCATTCCTCTTCTCCCAATTCGTGCTACATGCCCTGCCCACCTCATCCTCCTTGACTCCATAATTCTAATTATATTTGAAGAATACAATTTATGAAGCTCCTCATTATGTAGTTTTCTCCAACCTCCTGCCACTTCATCTCTCTTCGGTCCAAATATTCTCCTTAACACCCTCAATCTATGTTCCTCTTTTAATGTCAGAGACCAAGTTTCACACCCATACAGAACCACAGGCAAAATTATAGTTTTGTATATTCTATTTTTTTTGTTTTTGGACAGCAGACGAATTTCACCATCTCCGTAATTAAAATGCATACCCTCTGAACAATCTTTTTTTTTCCTTGGCACTACAGCCCCAGTGGGCCTAGGCCTACCTCCATGAACTTCTCCGTTCACTCTGAACAATCATAGATTTCCAAATATCGCGACAGTTTAATCAAAGCTTCACATTCTTCTTTTGAAAGTTTAGTCACTGAAAGTAACCTCGACTTCGTATTATTGATCAGACTTCTGAAATACTGTTTTCTATTTATGACAGGAATTTCAGTGCCCTTCGGCGTTATCCTAAGGAATGTCTTCTCGACATTTGCCTTGTGGGCGTCACAATGAGACTTTCCTGTGAGATTTTGGGTTCTTAGGGCAGCGCGTATGAAGAATAAGGTTTCTGGGTTGTAACGACATGAACTTCGGTGATCTTCTGGCGTTTCAGAGGAACATATCGCCGCCATCATCAAGACTGAAGTGCAAATCAAGCAAGAAACCATCTAAACTTGCTGCCAGCCCCTGATGGTTTCTCGGTCGGTTTACGGTATCGAAAACAGTTACGACCCGTCTCCGTTTTGTCCTCTTTAAGTATCTCGTAACCTGCGCTTTCTAACATATCTGCCTCAATTTTGCATTTATGAAATTTCTGTATTAATCGCGCCAACTGTTTTGTTCTGTCCTTTCGTTCGTGGATCTCACCAATTTCAATGCTGCACCAGACACGAGACGTATTGCTCCCACTACACTGTTCGACTGCGAGACAACTGATGTCGGCGTGCTACTTTTCTGTTTTCGCTAATATCCACGGATATTCTAATTTATTTTGCAAGAGCAACTGTTACTGTCATGTCTAGTTACAGAATTGCGTGCTGCAGTTGCAGGGTAAGTACATTCTTGCACATTTATTTTGTTGTTCTTTTCCACTTGCCTGGCTCCACCCACGTTTATCATTTCACCTTCCTCCTGAGGAATTTTTGTAGCATTTTGTGAATCTCATTTTCACAAAAGTATTGATGTACATGTATTACGGGGTAGCGTGGTGTTGGAGAAGAATGGAGAAGATCAGTTGAACCGATTATGTGAGAAATGAAGAAGTGTTAATTAGAGTCAGTGAGCAGAGGAATATCCTACATGGAATAAGAAAACGGAAGGCTAATTGGATTGGTCATGTTTTACGCAGAAACTGCCTTCTAAAAGAAGCTATCGAAGGAAAGATAGATGGGCGGATAGAAGTGACAAGAAGACGAGGAAGAAGACGTAAGAAGATGCTGGATGACCTTGGGGACAGAAGAGGATACTGTCATTTGAAGGAGAAAGCTCTAGATCGCATTAAGTGGAGGAATTGTTTTGAAAGAGACTGTGGACCTGTCGTCTTGACAGATTACTGATGATGATGATGAATCCTTCCAGCCGCACTATGGCCCTGGGGTCGACTCAACCTCTAACATAAATGAGTATCAGGAATCTCCCTGCGGGGTAAAGGGCGGCCGGCGAGTAAGGCTGAAAATCTAACAATCTGTGAGGTTGTCTAAAGAAAATGTGAGGGCCTCCACTGTCTGTTACAGGGATAGCTTAACCTTCTTTTTTAATGATGTATATTACGTAGTTCACTCTGCGAGTGGTACCTCAACAAGAACTCGCTACTGCACTCTGCTGCCAACCGGAAGTGGAAAAGTCGAAGCGCCTTAGCAGCAGCAAGTTAGAGCTAAAGTTAACCATGAGCTTAATTAATTAAGCACCAACTATGGGGGGGGGGGGGGCCGCGCCATAGCTCAAGCGGTTAGTCGCTGGATTCCGACCGCGGCGGCCCGGGTTCGATTCCGGGTCGGTCAAGTGGGATTTGTAAGCACAATAGACCACTGTAGGTGGCGGTGCAAGGGCCGAGTAGGCCCACACCTTATACATACATACAAGTGGGATTTGTGGTGGACGAAGTGGCGCTGGGGCGGGTTTTCTCAGAGTACTTCGGTTTCCCCTGCCAATCTACATTCCACCAAATTCTCCATCATCATAATCACCCGGGGCAGGCTACAATAGGCCAATCAGTGACCGCCTTGCCGAGTGTACTCAGTTGGACTCCGGCACCCACTAAGCGAATGGGGGAGTGGAGGTATAGCTCCGCCATTCTTCGCCTCGTCACTATAGCTTCTAGCCCCGGCCGCTATACCCCGAGGAAACAGCCCCCGGTACCCATTGTATATGAGGCTCGGAAGGGGGGGGGGGGTTAGGGCCAGTTTGGAAGCTGTGGAGTACATAAGAATCTCTTGCCTCCGCCAGGAATCGAACCAAGCCTTCTAGCCCGCAGCCCGTCGCGGAGGCTCTAAAATCGTAGCGTGATAAGATAAAGAAGGAAGCAGAAGGCGTTTGTTGCCACTGTCACCCTCAAGCCCACACATTAAAATGAAGCTCCCTTTATTTACGCAGTTCTGAAAGTTGAACACCTAGTGGTTACATAAGCACGGTCAGTCAGAAGTTGCTTCATTATAAGAGGCTACAAAGAACATCTAGTGTAGACTTGGGCTAAGGTAGGGGGTCAGCCTGGGTATTTTTCGTCACCTCCCCCAGATTTTGAAAAAAAAATACTGAATATTCTATGACGATAGGTAGACACAGTAAGCGAAAGCTTAAAAATAAGTGTGCAGGAAAATTTTCTACCCTACCCCCCCGCCGCCGAAAAAGTGACTGCCAGCCCAGGAGAAAATCTTGGGGGCACTCATGAGTACAGACGAAAACTGAGGACTATGTGTAATATTCCGAGGAGTTGTCGACTGCCAAAGGCGTTGCCGCAGGTACTTCCTGTTGCTAGCTACAGGGGAATGGCACCTACACGTTTCTTTGATGGGAACGGCTTCAAACATTGAAAATAGCTTCTTAAAGCGGAGCTCCGGACTATGCAGTCGCCGTTTACCTGCGTCTATCCCAACTTAATAATCCTCATTCAAAAGGCAAGTTGCAAAGTAGTGGACATTAAAAAACTCCGTGGTTTTAGCCCGCAAGCGAACTATACCGACCGACCGACCGCCACTTGTCGGCGAACTGTGGTGTAGTGGTCAGAGTCCCTGGCTACAGATCCAGAGAACCGGGTTCGATTCCCGGCGCTACTAGATTTTCTGAGAAGTAGTGGGTCTGGAACGGGGCCCACTCAGCCTCGTGAGGATAATTGAGAGGCTATTTGAAGAAAATGGCGGCTCGGAAATTAACGGCCGTGGAGATTTGTTGCGCTGATCACGTGACATCTTCTATCCGCTATAGTGGCCATGAAGCATCTTAACTAAGCAGACATCTTTCAACAGAGAGAATTTACGGGTATTTACCTAGTTCAGAATAGGTTAATCTATTGTTTTTAGTTTAACTAATGAATTTTGGGGTTCCGTGATACCAGAAAGTCAGATATTGATTTGGTAACCCGGGAAACTAAGTGAGTATGAAGGAACTAACCTAGGAATGGCGCTAAACCTGTTCTAGTGAATAAACGGGTTTTTACAGACCGACAACAAAATGATCACGCCATTAATTTTCTACAAATGGAAACTCTATTAATTTGGAAACGCTGTTATTCGCATTAGAACCCGTAAATACACAATATAACGCTGTTCGGACTGAAGGTTACTTCAAACCAGTTTCTGCTCGTCAGAACATGATGGGAGAGTGAGCCAGTTTCGTACGGATATTTCTCTTCTCAGCACAGCTCTGACGTACTGCAGGTGAGCAAAGATCACAGACAGGGTTTTGTTTCGACTACGATACACGAAACCTAGCAGTGCAGTGAATGTAAATGTAAAAACAATCCCTCCAAATGTTTCAAGACTGTAATTCATACGGGATTCTTTTTACACTTACAGCTTACATACATACATAAGGGCCGCGCCACAGCTCAAGAGGTTAGTCGCTGGCTTCCCACCGCGGCGGCCCGGGTTCGAGCCCGGGTCTGGTCAAGTAGGATTTGTGGTGGACAAAGTGGCGCTGGGGCAGGTTTTCTACGAGTACTTCGGTTTCCCCTGCCAATTTTCATTCCACAAATTGCTCCACAATCACACTCATCTATCATCTGGGGCTGGTACAATAGGCCAGAAGTGGCCGCAGTACAAAGGACTTAGTCTCACCCCACTAGCAATAAAAAAAAATACATATCTTAGAAAGAAGACCATCTCTGACAACTTTAAATGGGGTCTTCATATTGTGGAAATTAAAGCCGGAACTTCTAAGGTTAGAACAGACAACGACCACTTCCAGTCCAACTCTTCATCTTTCTGTAAGAGCAATGTAGTTGCAGATACATACTTAAATGCACATACAAGTGTATCACAATCGAATACATAGAGAAAACAAGAAGTATAGCTCTGGAATTAGAATCTCTACGTACAGACTAGGACCGCCTCTGTGGTCTAGCGGTCAGAGTTCCTGGCTACAGATCCAGATGTACCAGGTTCCATTCCCAGCGCTACCAGATTTTCTGAGAAATAGTGGGTCTGGAACGGGGTCCTATCATCCTCGTGAGGATAACTGAGGAGCTATTTCAAGGAAACAGCGGCTCCGGTGTAGAAAACCGAAATTAACGGCTATGGGGATTCGTTGAGCTAACCACGCAACACCCTCTATCCGCTAAAGTTGGCACTAACTTCGCCGACAAGCGGCGGCTGCTCGGTCGGTATAGTTCGCTTGCGTACTAAAACCACGGCGTTTAGTTTTATGTGCAGACTAGAATTCACCAACAGCTACAACATGTACGCAAAAAGAAGCACGATTACAGGAGAAACTTAAATTCTAATTCTATATTCGAATTCTATATCAAAACAATAAGAGATTTCGAAGTTTGGAGACACACGAAGTAGGCACGCACTTCAGATTCCTGCCAACGAACGATAGTTTCCTTGAGCACTTCAGAAGTTGCCTACAAATACAAATAGAAAGTTATATCTTGCATATTGAAAGACTGCCGAGTGTTTACATGGAAAGAACGCTGCGATAGTGGGTAGGTGAAAGAGTCCGTTTGGGAGAAAGACAACTGAAGGAGAAGTATGTTTGTAGAGAGACCATTGTGGTTGTGAAAAAGTTCAGTCTCTTATTAGTTTATTGAAGAAAAGATACGTCGCTAAGCATTCCACTCGACAGATGTAGTAACAATGACTGGTGTAAGCCTAGATCCAACTTTAAAACGATTTTTTCAGTCATTTCAGACGATATACCGCCTCCAGCTCCCTTAAACCAGTTATGAACATTCTCATGTGGCTAGTAGTGCCCCGCCAGACCAATAAACCTGGAGGAACAGTGTTACAAAAGCATTTCTGATCTTCAGTTAATAAAAGCTGCAACGTTTTGCTCTGAATCATATGTACGTAATTTTTCTTAATTCATATGATTCAAGTGATGCAAACAGGTAGATTCACCGCTCGACTAGGTGTCCCACAAGTATGCTTTCGCTCTAGCACGGTGGTGGAAAAGTAAATAATACGGTTCTTTTAGTACTTCTATAATCAGGTAGCGATATAATGATTCCTCGTATCAGCGCTCAATACTGCCCGCCTCGAAACAGCATTGGACGACAACCACATGTTGGTGAGGCCCGATACCAATTACATGCTTCATTTGGGGACGAAATATATTGAAATTGTGTACATATCCTGAACGCTGCAAGCCGCCGGCTACGCTTCCTTACATTTGAGGTTAAAATATAATCTGAGGGCAGGGCTACATTCATCCTCCCGAAATGGGGCCTGCTACTTCACACGAAGGCGAGGTCAAGGTTCATTAAATCATGGCTCCACCAGAGGAAACTACGCAACTTCTCAGCATGGAAACTGCGATTCTTAGAAATTTGTTTTACTGCACAGTTCGACCAGGAAAAATAAGTAAACTGTAGTACCGACTGTAAAAGAAGACATCTTTTGAACATATAAACAAAATATCGGGTTGTTACTTTAGCACACGAAGCAGTAATTAGTTGAATTATAAAATAGTTCCAGCCAATACTAGGATGTTTCTTACACGCTTTTAGATGCCGTGTAAAGCATGTTTATACAGGAAGGTTCTCATCTTTGTTGACCGGTTCAGGGCTCTGCGCTACACGACTGATGTACCGCAAGCTCAGGAGCGAATACGAATTTTTCTGACTAATAAGTACGTCTGATGACAGATAACGTTTGAAATTAAGGGAATGTATTAAATTTGTGGACCGCTTGACGGCATTATGTTTCATGGCGAGCAGTGCGGTTCATGCGTGTGAGTTTGTTTGTGATTTGTCAGCAGTGGGCGGCAATTATCAGCTCCGTTACTCGTTTGTTCTCACAATTAGTGAGCAGTGTGTTCCCGTCATGGTGAGCTGTAATTTAGAGCAGTGGTTCCCAAACTCTGTGAGACCGCGTTCCGGTAATTTCGTTTTTCTTTTTTCATAAGACGAGGGCCCAGTGTAATTGATGCCAGGGCCCGGTGGTTGAGAAACACTGCTGTAAGTGCAAGAAGGATTGTTGGAGCCATGTTTTTTAACGAAACAGTTAATTGCGAAAGATACGCACACGTACTTCTTGGGCAATTCTTTCCAGAGTTAATAGAAAAAGAAAGATTCGATGGGTGGTTTCGGCAACACTCAGCTACTGCCCACACTGCACGTATGTCTATGCAGGCTCTGACCGATGTCTTCGGGGACAGAATTATCAACACGTTCACCCGATCTTACTCCTTGTGATTCTTTCTTCTGGGTTTTTTTAAGGACAAAGTTTACACCGCAACGCAAGATCTAAAAGAAAATATTCATAGGGAAATTGCAAATATTAGTGCAGAACAGCTAAGAACCTCTTCCGCAGGTGCGAGGAATGTCTACGCGTAGGGGGACAGCATTTGCAACACCTCCTGTGATATGTAAATATTAACTACGTCATTCCGAATGTTATCGGCCAACAGGCATACTGAATCACTGGGAAAATTCGTATGCGCCTCGCAGTCCGTCGCCGTGAAGCGCACAGCCATGAGAAGGTCAACAAAGGTAAGAACGGGTTTGATCAACGCGTTGCCACGCAACAATAAAGGAAGCTTGTTTTTTGTTTTTTTTTGGTAGATCCAACCGACGCGCCAACGGACTGGCCGGATAGCGATCACGTGATGTGTTTACCGTAGGTCCATGTCCGTTCCAGGACTATATAAGAGTGACAGAATTCGTTCTGGGTAGTTCAGAGTGAGTAGTAGCGGCAAAAGTAAGCAAACTAGAGGATAGCAGTAAGCTTGAGGAGTACAGCAAGCAAACAGTAAACTTGAGGAGTACAGAAGAGTACCAGAAGTCAGCCTCCGAAGATTTAACACGTGATTTGAAGATTTTATGTGTGCTATAGTGCAGTGGCATCGGGAGTGTGTGATTTAGGGAGACTTTTATAGTCCCTGTGATATAAATAGGTGAAGACTAGTGGAGATAGACTAAATAGAGAAGCGTGGAGTGATCTGTATTGTGAAAATTAGCAATAGTATAATAAGTAATTGTAATTACGACCTGTAGGTTGTTAATAAATCCAATTACCAATCCGAAACCCGTCTTTAGTCACTGCAACACGCAATAATACGTATGTAGGTCCATTAACTGGTACAAGAGGCCAGAAGTGGCCGCAGTACAAGGAACTTGGTCCCACCCCACTAGCAAGAAAAAAAAAGTCCACTAATATATTAATTAAGCAGAATATGATATTTTTAAAACATAAAAGTAGGCTTGTGAAATCATTTTGCTGTCTGTGTTGTCTGTATTTGTATCCCCCTTATCAATTCTTGAATGGCTGAGACAATCTTTATGAAACTTGGTATGTATATCATGGCATTTGAGCCGACCTCAACGGCCTACTTCATAAATGATTCCCATCAGTCTGTGTCGGTATGTGTTTTCCCCTATCGTTACTACGCAGACTCGGTAAGCACATTCCCGCGGAACCGAATAACTGTTGGAGGCGTCGTTTTCTATGCGGTCCGTTTTCGTATGAAAGGAAAGTATGGGGTCAGTTCTTTCCAAAGTTTTTTGTTTCAGAATGTAGGTTTACAGGGCAATATTCAGGATTATGATTCGCTGGATAACCTTAGAAAGTGGTTACTGTTAATACTTAAAAATAAATAAATACAGTAATCTTACCCTCGGTATGACCATTACAATGAACTGGTCAAATTTTTAATATTCCCCTATTTTGTAACTTTGATAATTTGTGTCTTCTGTTGTAGTGCGCACGCAATTAATGGCTTTCTGCGCATATCTGTAGCAACAACGTTACATTTCTGTTCGTAATATTTTCAACAAATATATACACATTTAGTTCACTTCACTTAATTGTACTCTTTTCCAGGAAACCACGAAGCAGACTTGAAAAACCTACCTAAGGAATTTTAATGTAAATATTTACGAAATGTATTACCTCTGACTACTAAGAGTCCTTCTGGTAGTAGCCTAAGCTTTCACTTTGAAATGCATAAAAGAAATATATATGGTGCAAAAGGAGCAAAAGGATAGGGGTTCTGGCTTCCATTCCTTCTGTCAGGCCAACGAACTGCAGTTCCTGCAGAACGCTGTAATCTGCAGGAACTGCAGAACGCTGTAATCTTCACTTCCGGGAATTATCCATAAGGCATTTCGTACCTTTCCTTCCTGCCAGCCTCTCAGCAAGTTAGAGATAAACCAGATGAGGAAATGTCTATTTCACGACACTGGTGTAGGCAGGCTACACATAGACCTATTCATAACCAATGAAAAGACATTTCTTATCAAACACTTCAATTCTCCGACAATTTTCATGTGAAACGTAGCCAAATATATAATACTTAATTATGTATAGTGAAAGCTATCCCTGTAACAGGCCGTGAAGGCCCATAGGGTTTGAGACTTTGAGGGTCCCACATTATCTAGCCATTCGGCTGACAGATGGCAGTAATGTTGTAAGCCTTACGCGCCGGCCGCTCTTTACTAACCCCCCCCCCCCGGAATATTCCTGGTACTCATTTCTGTTAAGAGACGGAGTCGACCCCAGGGCCATACTGCGGCTGGAAGGATTAGGTCAATTAAAAAAAAATCCACCTCATCTGGACTCGAACCCGTGACTTTCCGGCTTGTAGCATAGTGCCCCAATACTTAATTATGGGCATATTCTAATAATGAGCAGCCTCTAGCTATCGACTTATCCCTTCGTTACTGATACGTAAATTATGGATCGTGAATAACGGCTGGAAATCTCACTCTTGCTGCCTTCTGGGAACTGTAAAACTTGTCTAATTTACTGCACATTGCCCGAGTCGTCAGATTAAGGCAGGCGGAACTTCTATATACTTATCGATACATTAACTCGCGATAAATCAGATTACGGCGCCTGAACGCGACACTCGGCAAATCTGCCGACTAGACGGCGGCTCATGCGCTCTGAATGTCACGTAGCCTCCATACCCGTTTTAGAAACACGGTGTAACCTGATCAACACGCTGTAAGCAATATAGCAGCATAAGTAAATTTAAAGACACAGTCTTCATTGATAAGCAAAAGGAATTTGAAGTTTGAAACACGCTGGAAAAGAGCGGTACAAATATGAAAACAGTTCTTAGAAGAAAGCTCCTTTGCTTATTCTGACACAACTTCATAAACAAGAGTCTGCTCTAGGAGCATGGGCCACTCTTTCTTGGGATCTATTACGTCAATTAATCAATTATCTGAATTTATACATTATCAACCTTAAAATCGTGCTATATTTTAGCGTCCTGTTGCACTGACTCATGTCCATGATTTATGCTAACCGTCTTACAGTGCATACAATTTTTTCACCTTACTCTTCACTTTTGTACTACATGTTTCAGCACTAATGTGCCATCTTCAGGTGCTTCTCTATGCACGTCAAACAGATTTTAAATATTATCTATATATATTATTATCTATATATTAATATATTATTATATATGACGAATATATATTTTAGTCATTTTAGAATGAAGACGTCAGGGCATGCAATGCAGTAGTTTGACGTGCATAGAGAAGCACCTGAAGATGGCACATTAGTGCTGAAACATGTAGTACAAAAGTGAAGAGTAAGGTGAAAAAATTGTATGCACTGTAAGACGGTTAGCATAAATCATGAACCTTAAAATTGACGATAAAACACAGGACATAAAGACACCGCTTGTGTTGAGAGTTTTCCTCTGTCTCTGCAAACAAGTGACGCCTTATGCCGTTTCCTTCCCAGTCCTTTCCCCACCACTGTTCATATTCATCATTTCATCTCTTTTTGGCCGCCAGTCACAACGATAACGCACCTCTGTATCGCTGTTACAGAGATGGTGGACTTCCTCCTCAGTCGATTTTAACTAAGCAAACGTGTTCATTTGAAGCGTAAAAGCAATTAACTAATTTACTAATCTTTTACTACATGAAAAAACTACACGTTGTTTTGTATGGATGTATGGGAATCAACACAGATTCAAAGAGTTCGAGAAAACGCTGCTTAGGACATAAACGGGGAAGTAAAGATAGGTTCCAGACAATTCCGTAACGGATAGCTCCATCATTTGCACTCGTCATCAAATATCGTTAGGATGAATAAATTAAGGATATACGATGGGTGAAGCATGTGGCACGCGTGGAATATATTGTGACGTGCTGCCTGAAAGCCTGACTATAGGACATCCATCACTACGCAACGGGCAATGAGAACGCATGCTACTTAGGAAACCGCCTACCCAACAGAGGCAGAACTGTTGAATTCCCGCGGCAACGGATNTTTACAGTGCATACACATTTTTCACCTTACTCTTCTCTTTTGCACTACATGTTTCAGCACTAATGTGCCATCTTCAGGTGCTTCTCTATGCACGTCAAACNGGACTTCCTCCTCAGTCGATTTTAACTAAGCAAACGTGTTCATTTGAAGCGTAAAAGCAATTAACTAATTTACTAATCTTTTACTACATGAAAAAACTACACGTTGTTTTGTATGGATGTATGGGAATCAACACAGATTCAAAGAGTTCGAGAAAACGCTGCTTAGGACATAAACGGGGAAGTAAAGATAGGTTCCAGACAATTCCGTAACGGATAGCTCCATCATTTGCACTCGTCATCAAATATCGTTAGGATGAATAAATTAAGGATATACGATGGGTGAAGCATGTGGCACGCGTGGAATATATTGTGACGTGCTGCCTGAAAGCCTGACTATAGGACATCCATCACTACGCAACGGGCAATGAGAACGCATGCTACTTAGGAAACCGCCTACCCAACAGAGGCAGAACTGTTGAATTCCCGCGGCAACGGATATTCCAGCTAACAGATAAACTGAACCTTTCGACAAGGTGGCCTCTATCCGGTCCGAGCGTAGGATATAAGCGAAGAGCAGTTCAGAGGACTAAGTCAGTTCGCATCCGACTAGAGCAGGAGACAGACCAGCTTCGAGGAACGAAGAGCCAAGACGCTCCACCGAGAAAAGCGGTGCACGAGAGTTATAACAGTTGAAGAGTAAACGTTTGAAGGCGTTATAATAATAAGTCCAAGTAATTGTATCAGTGAGTGTAAAATAAGTGTCCAATAAACATGTTCGTCCAAATTCGAGACCCACATAAATTTCTTTCCGCCTTAACTACGAAACACGCGACAGTATCAAATGAATTCAGAATTCCGTTCGGAAAGAGGAGAATCTACTCTGAAGTCCAAGGCGTAGATGGGTGGTTAAAAATGGATCTTAAAGAAATGAGCTGGCAGTGTGTGGATGGGATTTATATGGTTTCGGATAAACACCAGTGCAGAGGCCTTGCGATGACTAAGAACGACTTGAGTCTCAAAAGGCCTCTGCTTCACGGTGCCTGTCATTTGTTTTGGATAGTTCCCAAAGGGACGTACATCCAAAGTTACTGATCACTGGCCAGCGGATCAACCAACTGATCATATTTATAGCACTGGAGAACCCATTAATAGTCCGACGTTTTACTAATATCATTGCACTGAAATAAACTTATTATCACGTGTAGGATGGAACGCGCGACAAAAATGGCGGGTTCTAGTTCGGATGATTGGATTTAGTAGCACTTTTGTTACTGCCTCTCTTACTCACACTTAAATACAGCGCTATCGCTGATTTACACACTTCATAATTCACTGTTGCACGCACACAATAGTCTTCTCCGGGTAACTTATCTCAACACAGAAATGAGTACTTCAAATCACTCCAAATATTTCACATGAATAAAGTCTTCTAATCACATAGGACGAAATTTCCGTAATTGTCTTTCCCCGAGAACTCTCGTCATTGTCACTTAAACACACTCTCAAACACTGAACACTGTCAAAGTCAAAGTCACATTGAGACTGACGGTCAGTCAGTCAGTAAATCTTGGTGTCGGGACCCATGTGGGGCTAATGACCAGATATTTATTGCTGTTTGACAGTTACAATCTTATTTTCGTGGGGCGCCCTCTCTGACGAGAGGATGGGTCTGTATTTTGTATAGTATGCTGCTGGCCCTTGCCAATGCAGTCTTTTTCGGGTCCGAGTCCCTTGGGATTCGTGACCATATTTTACTCTCTCAGATTTGAGACTTCCCTTTTCGTCGCCTCCTACGACTCGCAGGGTCACGGTGGAGGTATTCGACCCCGCCTCCACACAGGTGTCTGCTACTCTTGAACACTGTTCTGTATAGAATCTCATTATATATAGCCTCTACATCGACCACGCACAGAAAACAACCTCTATTGCTGTAGAGGAGTGTTTACAGCGACGTTCAATAGCAACGGTCGCGGTAGGGACTCCACAGAAAGCCAGTTACGTAATAGTTACCTCGCTAGTCGATTGGCTCGCTGACTGTTGCCTAGCAACGAACTATAGACATTAATCCTATTGTTGAGTGCGTTTACGAGACTGAAGGTTGTTTACAGGTCGTTGCCTAGAAACGCTCTGGCCATCCACGTTACAGTATAATAGCACTAATATTCATAAGCATGTCAGAATTATGGACCTATAATATGCTTAGTTTTTATCTGTCTGACAATACAATGCTTCAATAACAGACAGTTCAAAACGTATTTCTCCCTTCGTGTGTGAAAGCAATGTGGGCATATTCTCTGCTACCAATTTCACGTGTCGTTAGTAGACTCAATGAGACAACGGTGCGGATAATTGCGTAACTTCTACGTGATACATGACAAGAGTACTTCCAACAAAGTTCAGCTGATTAAACGTTTCTCTGATTTTCCTCTGCAAGTTTATTTTCCCCTTACTACTTTCTCACACTGACATCTCACCAGACGGAAATAAACAAATTTAGAAAGTCAAAGAATGATGAGTCGGTAAATTGGCGAACTGGTGTACTGTGCTTCTGACTCCCGACAGAGACATGGATTATTTCTCTTGGCTTCCACGTCACTTGCAACTCGCGTCTCCCACTCACTGCATAGTGGACCCTTTCATGGGCAGAAAAAAAAGAGGCAGAACATGAAACTCACCACTCACTTCAACAGAGAGGGTAAGGTAAGAATAAACGGCGGTTTTAGTCTACGTCCTCTTAGGATCCCAAAGCTACATTATTCATGCTTTCAGATTTATTTATCTTTTATCCTTACTTTCGAACTTACAGATACACCTGATGATTTATAACTCCGTGACCTCAAGCGAACTATACCGACCGAGCGACCGCCGCTTGTCGGCGAAGTTAGTGCCAACTTTAGCGGATAGAGGGTGTTGCGTGGTCAGCTCAACGAATCCCCATAGCCGTTAATTTCGGTTTTCTACACCGGGCCCGCTGTTTCCTTGAAATAGCTCTCAATTATCCTCACGAGGCTGAGTGGACCCCGCTCCAGACCCACTACTTCTCAGAAAATATGGTAGCACCCGGAATCGAACCCGGACCTCTGAATCTGTAGGCAGAAACTCTGACCACTAGACCACAGAGGCGGTCGGTGATTTATAAAGTACCGGAAAATGTCCTATCCAGCTCTGTCTACAGCCGAGCTTGGACGCAATTACTGACGTTTGCTTAAAAGTTGTTGCTTACGTCATAATGACAATTTATTTTCCATGTTTACTCCACATTATAGGGCACGGTGATTTCAACCTCAACAACACATGGCCCAAAGGCCTGGTCGCCGAAATATGGAAGTATCAGTGTCGGAAAAAAACCCATGAAATCGTTCGCAATTTGACTCTGCCAGGACTTCATGAATACAAATAATATCCTGACGTTAGAACACAAATATTTGCAGAGAAAATAGTTGGGGGGGAGGGGGGGGGTTGGAGTACATTAAAATCAGGGCAACATGTTTAACATTAACTAAACTTTTCAAGTCTCAGTTGATTAAAATGCTTTGTTATTGTGTCATGCAGTCCGTACAAAACTTGGCATGAGTGTCACGTGATGCATTCCTATACTGAAGATAACGTCGAGATGTTCTGCTTCCTACTCGGATATCCACAATTAGAAGTCTATCTTGCCTCAGTTTCTCGTGGGTTTCTTTAGTTATTACAGGAATTTAAAATCGACGGCGATATCTCCTCACCTTCCTTTCGATCCCACAACAACCTATACAGCTGAAACATCATGACAAAATAAACAAATTCTGACGGCACTTACTCCATTATTTAAATATCATATTCGTTTGCGACATGACTTCTGAACCAGACACTTGTGTGTGTATACATTTTGAGGTAGTCTGCATTCCAGAGGAATGCCTGAAGGCACTGTTGACACAACTGTGATATTTGGCTACAGTTCCATGTGTCAGAAACTCGCAAAAACAACATAACTGTGTGTGGTCTACTATTAGATGTGACGATGTAGGGGTAAAACTTTCACCGGCCCGCAAAACTATGCGCCTCACTATTGCTATTAAGATGTACAACACGATGTTTCCATTACCACGCCTGTTCTGTCCCACTGCTTTCTCGTTGATAGCGAGACTTCTTATCACGCCTGCGTACTGGCGTGGCTCCTGCATCGTTCGTATGAAATACAGCGTTTATTTTAGCTAGATGAGTCCAACTTTATCACCTCTTGCAGGAAATGTTACAGCAATACAAGGCAGCTGCATTAAATAACGTACTATTTCTGTATCGATGTTAGACCGAGGGCATATCAAGGAAACCGGCAACCGCAACGCAACCGCAATTTCCGAGAATTGTTATCAGTAGCGTGTTCATCTCAGGATGATAACAATTCTCGGAAATTTCGGTTGCTTTGCGGTTGCCGGTTTCCTTGATGTGCCCTCGCCCTAACTTCGATACAGAACAACTCCGGCTCTTCGTTACATCGGAGACGGTGGGGTGCGTTTCTAAATTGAAGATTAATCACAACATCCACCTGCCTTCTACAGAAAGTGTGTGCAGCACCTCATATTCCGGAGCTGCATGTCGCATACATCTGAAGAAACCAGCATGAGGCAGGCAGCAACGGTTATATCCCTGATGTCTTCATAACTACAGCCGTGAGAATCTCAAATTACAAACCTCCAATGTGTGCACCCTGGGTCACACGACACACATCCACACGGTAACCAAACTCATCCCAGACCCGGTGTAGCATGGCCGCTGTAATGGCCTGCAGTGTGTGCGTTATCCGATCACGAAGTTCATGGATGGACACGGGCAATGGCGGTACACAAACACTGTCCTTAACGAACCCACAAAGAAAGAAATCGCACGGTGTAAGAACTGGCGAACGGGGTGGCCAAGGGAGAAGGTTGTTGTCTCCATTTGCAGCAGAGTTTGATTACCGTGTGGATGTGTGTCGTGTGATCCAGGGTGCACACAGTGGAGGTTTCTAATTAGCGCATGAGAAACTTGGACAGTTGCCGCATCTGACAGTGCATGTTGTGCCCATGTAAGCTGAGAAATACATTTTGTATTAACTTTTGAAACTGCGCCATTCTTTTGTGTATACCCTGTATATGCAGTAGCAGGCGAGTAAGGGAAATAGGCTAACAATAAGGTTTACCCCGTGTTTAATGAATTAAGAACCACGCTATTAAGACATATGGAGGGTGGAGACATAGCTCCACCATTCTTGACCTAAGAAGTGACTGGTTAGCTTCGCGATCAGGGGAAACAGACACACGGTTGTCATTGGATAGGAGGCTGGGTGAGGCCCAGAGCCGGTCTCGACGCTGTAGAGAGGACAAAGCCTCTTGTCCCTCCCGGGAATCGAACCCGGCCGTCCAGCCAGTATCTAGTCGCTAGACCGACTGTGCTAATAATAATAATAATAACAACACTGAAGCTCCTCAACTTGGAGAAAGGCATCTCAAACAACATCCAGGCGGGTAGCAGTGCTTGGAACACACTATGGTGTTCGCAGATTTTTAAGACTTCAGTAAAACCTGAAATTAAAAATTACACTACCCGGTGTATATTTGAAGCAACAATACTAATGCCATCACCATCAGCAGCAGCCGCATCACGCAAGTCTGGAACTGCAACCTTTGGATGACGGTAGGTACATCAGTCGATTCTTACGGGGATGTCCCGTACCAGTTCCTGAGGATCAGCCTACGGCTTAACTCTTTGGCGCTGAGTCCTTCATGAGAAGCCACCAGCTGCTCAGATAGTCAAGAATTTCCAAATATTCTGTGGAACCCGAAGGTTCATTATCGACTTCACAACAGCCCGCCAATGGTCTCTACCCTGACACAACTGAATCCAGTCTATACCATCCCATAAGGCCAAATCTGAGATTCATTTAGTTCTGGTTGTTCCAAGAAAATGGTTACGTCGTAGATAATTAAATGATTGTGTTCCATTTGTGAACGTTACTAAGTACCAACGACTGAAATGTGAGGATGGTCGTGATTGTTACGTCCGAAAAGAGAGTGGAGGACGCGGAAGGTTCCTTTCAGCGATCAAACAGTTTCTGTTGAAATGCAGCGCCCTGTTCTTCCTTTTCGGCGGCTATTACTGTGATCAACCGCGAGGCGAGGCAAAGGACACGCTCGGTCCCTGCACTACTATTCCCGCCTGGTGCCACATAGCGCACCGATTCTCTGAGTCGTGAATGATCAGTTCTGTGATTATAGCATCCTTTCGATTTCAATCTCATTTGAAGACGTAAATACAGGCTATCATACATGCTAGCAATGAGTAAATGGTGGATCGTTATTTGGGAGACAGGGTACCGGTCCATGAGACAGACGAGGTAGACGGCTGACGAAACTGTGGACCAGGATCATCACAAATAATCGTCCTGCCGTCTCGCCGCTAAGGACACTGTCAGGTACAATCAGATTTGCCCTTGAGTTAGAGCGGTGGTTCTTCTACTACGCATACATCTGTACATACAAGCCGGAATAGCTCAGTTGGTATAGCGATGGACTACGGGCCGGACGACCAGGGTTCGAATCCAGGCAGGGACAAGGGATTTTTCTCTGCTCCACAGATTCCAGACCGGTTCTGGGGCCCACCAGTCTCATATCCAACGGATACCGGGGACTCATTTCCCGGGGGGAAAGCGGTAGGGGCTTGAAGCTGACCACTCGCCTACGTCTAGTGCCAAGTTTAGGGCAAGTCAGGGAGGATGAGGTGGGCAGGTCATGCAGCACGAACGGAGGAGACGAGGAATGCGTATAGGATATTGGTGGGAAAGCCAGAAGGAAAGAGACCACAGGGAAGACCAAGGCGTAGGTGGGTTGACAATATTAGAATGGATCTTAGAGAGATAGGATGGGATGGTATGGATTGGATAAATCTGGCTCAGGATAGGGACCAGTGGAGGGCTCTTGTGAACACGGTGATGAACCTTCGGGTTCCATGAAATGCTGGGAAATTCTTGAGTAGCTGCAGAATTGGTGGCTCCTCAAGATTTAGAAATCGTCCAATGCACAGGAGGCATTTGGTTCGAAGGCCGGGGTTTTCGTGGTTTTATACATTCTCTCCACTCGGAGTCCATGAATAGCAGCTTCATGTAGGCCACGTTCACATCCTTCAAAATCTGAAGATACTCGTGACCATATTCTCATTTCATTATCACTACAGTTACACCTACACCATTTTGTAACCCGCTAACCAACTGCAGCCGGCCGGTCACGGTAGCCGAGCGGTCTAAGGCACGTACTGTCTTCGCTCACTTGGAAACCGGGATCGTGGGTTCGAATCCCACTCAGAGCATGGATGTTTAGTTTGTGTGTGTGCCTTTTTCTGTGTTTGTGTACAGATAGAGGCCTTACGACGGGCTGATCACCCGCCCAAGGAGTCCTACCGAATGTGTAAGATCTAGAAAAACCGAAGTGAACGGAGAAGTTCATGGAGGTAGGCCTAGGCCCACTGGGGCTGTAGTGCCAAGGAAAAAAAAAATCAACTGTCTCATGAAAATCAAAATAACATAACCTGTGTATATGACACAATGGCCTTTAATAGTCCGAAAATAAGTATTACCCCGAACCCAACGACACTTCAAGAAAACTTCCTGTATTATACTGAACACAAATGGAACCACACTTCAAAAAGAAAGTTCCTCATACATATTTTTAATATGTACTGTTAAAGTGAAGAACTGAAAACAAAGAACTGACTTCTGATTGAAACAGAAGGAACAACCATAACTATAAATTCAGAAAGTGTATAAATAGGATTATACGAGCTGCCTAAAAAGAAAAACTGTTCTCATGCAATGATGTTCTGTGGCTTTGCCAAACCTTTATAATGTGCTTTTAGTGCCAGAGATAAGAGTACAGATTAGAAATTACAGACGAAGAAAATTGTTGCCCATGCGTAAAGTAGTAATAATTTGAAGAAAGCAGTCTTCTGGGATTTGGCACCGTGTATATGTGGTGTTAACCGACGTTTCGGAGGAACGTATCGCCCCCATCTTCAGGGTAGAAGAAAAAGTATAAGAATTCTGCAAGCGACAACACCGTGAGAAACGGTAAAGCAGTCTGCTTTACCGTTTCTCACGGTGTTGTCGCTTGCAGAATTCTTATACTTTTTCTTCTACCCTGAAGATGGGGGCGATACGTTCCTCCGAAACGTCGGTTAACACCACATATACACGGTGCCAAATCCCAGAAGACTGCTTTCTTCATAGTCACCGCCGTGAAAGCCTCAAATCTTACATAGTAATAATTTTCTTGACTTCTCTTGATCCGAAGAACTCATTTATTTACATTTTAAAATACCTAAAAAAACTAATCACTTTGTGTGTGTTACTCATGTGTACTTGTTTCAACACGTCAATACTTCCAAACGGGGAAGAACCGAATTTCCACATTCAGGCCTGTTGAAGCTTCTCTAAGGTATGCCGTATAAGGGCATGCATCAAGACATGTAACAGCCAAGACATATGTCTGCGACATGACGCAAAGAAAGGAGCACAGTTGAAACGAATTAGATTATGTAAACCGCCGCACACCGGTCTGAGTCATGATGCTGACTGCGTCTTTTGTCCCATGTCTTGATGCAGTTGGTGTGCGGGCGCCCTAAAAAATGCGGCCTACAACTACGTTTCACTGCTAACAGTGCGAGTAACGATAACAAACAGAGGCGCAGTGACTGCATCTTTCATTCGGAAGGTACCCGATTCGAATTCAGCCTGGGGGCAGGTAAATTCCTGTATAGTGCCTTCAAACGTGCGACTACCGCTCCTGCTGTTTTTCTCTGTTCACTAATCGCTGACACCTTACCATAACTAGTTTCACGCTGTGTAACTGAGCAGGTGATGTAAGTGATACAAAAACGAAAACAAAATTCCGTGGCTTTAGTCCGCAAGCGAACTACACCGACCGAGCGACCGCCGCTTGTCGGCGAAGTTAGTGCCAACATTTGCGGATAGAGGGTGTCGCGTGGTCAGCGCAACGAATTCCCAAGGCCGTTAATTTCGGTTTTATAGACCGGGGCCGCTATTTCCTTGAAACAGCTCCTCAGTTATCCTCACGAGGCTGAGTGGACCCCGTTCCAAACCCACTACTTCTCAGAAAATTTGGTAGCGCCGGGAATCGAACCCGGGACATCTGGATCTGTAGGCAGGAACTCTGGACCACTAAATCATAGAGGCGATCATATAAGTGATACAGTGTCGTAAAATAACCTAATCAGATGATACCTTAACGAGTGTGCGATAAGCAGTCAATGAAACTGCATCTGCTTCACATTTTCCTGCAACAGACGTATAGCGATAACCGACTGTTTCTGATAAGACAGCAGCTAAAGATAACCGAAATTTAAAGTTCAGTGGCACGCACTTTCAGTGGGCATGTCACGTGAGCTGCAGATTAGAGAATTCGCAGTACCTGCTGTTTGTTCTGCCTTTACAGTCCTCGCTGAGTTTTTCCCGCTGAGAGACGCCGGCAAAGCATTTCTCGGTATAGCCAACTACACTAGGGTTCCGATCGGTATATTTAGAACTCAGCAATGTGGAGCTTCTGTACTGGTGGACACTTGTGTACCAGAACGTGAAAAAATCCTAATGTGACGCGTAATCACCTATACTCTTCACCTTGTAAATCAAGAAAGGTAACACGGGAACAGTGCGATGCTCTGGGTGGTGGTAACACCGTGTACTTCAGAGAAGACCGATGTTTCGAAGGGACATATTACCTCTATCTTCAAGGGCGAAGAGCAGGCAAAACTAGAAACCAGCAGAAGCAGATTGCAAAGTTTGTTCCTTGCTTGGCCTACTGGTTGATCCTGAAGATGGAGAAAATATGTTCCAGTGAAATATACAACCTCTTTATTTGACCGTCACAACACAGCAAATATAGAACTTCAAGGACAATGCTCAGTTATAGTTCTGCTAGCTAAGCATCTCTTATTAAAATATATATTAGCGTTGCAGTTCAATAGCTTTAGTTTTGTGTTCATGTATTTATATATATATGCATCTAGCTTGACAAGCAGAACTATAGCTGAGCATTGTCCTTCAAGTTCTATAGCAGAACTATAACTGAGCATTGTCCTTCAAGTTCTATAGCAGAACTATAACTGAGCATTGTCCTTGAAGATCTATAGCAGAACTATAACTGAGCATTGTCCCTGAAGTTCTATATTTGCTGTGTTGTGACGGTCAGATAAAGAGGTTGTATATATTGTAACACGGCAGGATGCACGAAATTAAAATTCCACTGAAATGTCCACTTTTCTTAAACTACACGGTGTAACAGTCCAGAAAAAACTTAAACCCTTCACCGTCACCGCTTAGAGAACCTCAGAACCAACATGACATCAGATGGGATGAAACAAGAGCTGCATTCAGTTTTATTATGAAGGCTCCAGTATGGAAATCACTTTGGAGATAAAAGTATAGAATTGAAAATATCGGCCAGCAGAACACTTATACAAGATATTCATAGATCCCGCTCCGAAACACGATTCGCGGTAAGAGAAGTTTCATGTTACCGACACTACAAATCTACAGAGATCCCTAGCAAGAAACACCAGTGTCTCGAAACCCGATGCCCAAATCTAACATGTAGCGGGTTAATTATATAGTGTGTGGTACATCTTCCCGAGTACGTTACGCTGTGAGCGGGCAACTTTACGGACGATAAATTCGATGCTTTCAACATTTCCGATAAGGCGATTTAGGGTTCCAGTTGTATGCTGAAGAGTGATATAGTAGATGTTTTGGACACAGTACAGTAAAAACAAATAAGCAACTAATGGTATCAAACTGAAAGTGCGCTGTGAACGCTAAACAAGTGAGTGAACGCTTGGTGTGTTGGTGGGTGGTATGATGAAGATACGGACCGTACAGTCGGAATTTCATTCTTACGAAAACAGTACTACCCAAACGTATACAAATTCCGGTAAGATGTACACCGTGCTAGAATGAGGTTAGAATTCAGGCATAATGTGATACGTTTTTTTATTGCTAGTGGGGTGGGACCAAGTCCCTTGTACTGCGGCCACTTCTGGCCTATTGTACTTGCCCCAGATGATAGGTGTGGGTGATTGTGGTTCAATTGGTGGAATGAAGATTGGCAGGGAAAACCGAAGTACTTGGAGAAAACCTGCCCCAGCGCCACTTTGTCCACCACAAATCCCACTTGATCAGACCCGGGATCGAACCGGGCCGCCGCGGTGGGAAGCCAGCGACTAACCGCTTGAGCTATTGCGAGGCCGTTTAATGTGATGTTAATGGTATTATGAAACGATAAGTAAACCAGAAAATTAATTACAAACTTAAATGTTCAAGACTACGACTCCGAGCACATGTGTCGGTACGCCAAACGTACGGCGGAGTGAATGAATGCTCTGTGAACACACTTGATTGAGTGTTACAGGTGAAGGATCTACTGCAGCACACATAACATTACTCGAACCTGCCTCACGGGGAGACTGCGCTATTTACGAATTATAACACGCAGCCAACACATCAGCTTATCCTGTCTCGGTAACGGACACACAGAACAGTAAAATGGAGAAGCCTAGCTCGCAGACACATAAACAGTTCAGTCTACACGGGCACACCTATCAACTGGTAACAGGGATATGACTGCAGTGAGAGGGTGGCTCTGTGGCCATGGGACCGGAACACGGTGCAATTAACAATTAGTACGACTACAAATACATGGAATTTTAATACTCACCTTCTTTGTTTTGGAGGAGGTGCTGTCCCTGGAGACGATGAGGTATTTTACAAAGACAAAACAACACCGTCTTGCATGTCTTTTGTAGTTCCAAATGCTCTTTAGCAAATATTGGAACTAAAACACATTCAACACCGACACAAAACGCACTTCGTAACATATGAACACATAAGAACACAAATCGCGTGCGGAGCGAGCGATTACACAGTACATCAATGGCTGCTATCTTTATTGTAGAATTAATTTCTTGTCCACGCACTACGGTCATGAATTATTAAGTGTCAGTGAGTTCGTTATTTATATGATACGGTCACTTAATAACACTTCGCACAAACTACTGCCATAAGAGAGCTCTAAAAATGCAATTCCTCTGATTTTACACTCATATAACTGGTCGTTCACTATTCCTCCTGAAATCTGAGCCCGTGCCCATCATGTTATATTCACTGCGTAGTAATGGAGGCGTGTTAATTAGGGCACAATGGTGTAATTACACGCTAAGACTGCTGTTATTCATGAATGGCAGTAGCACAGAAGTCTAAGAAGAACCACGATAAGTCGATCCGTGCAGTAGGCCCGGATATATCACTGCCAGCTGCTCGCCACGACCGCTAAAACTTCACAACGTCTTTCGAACATTTCTCTTACACACGCATGCAGAGACATTGTTTGGGCTGCGACTGGCTTATACTGGACCCTCACTCGTAGAACAGATTAACAACCTTACCATTGATTGCCGCATTTGATCACACACACATATACTGCATTCGACTTGTACCAGACGTGACGTTTAATGCCACTACGGAAGAAAGTTCCTGGAATTGAAGTTACATGGCAGGAATTTTCTAAAGAAACCGATTGGCCATTACAAAAACGTGATTTTTTTAGCACAAGAATATGCATGTGTTTAGTTAATAATAATTGAAAAATAAATTTGTACACATAAAGAAACCCCCATCTCGTGTGCCGCACCTTGGCCCCATGATGTGTGATATTTGCAGGTTAATCCATCTGCCTTCCACGTGGAACACCGTTGAGTCCTCTTGTCTGTGTGCACGTGTGTATCGTCGGGCTGTGTTTGTAATAAGTTGATCCCTGGGCTCGTGGCTTGTATATATGAAACAAACCAGGCTTAACACACACGTTTCTAATCCACCGTTCCCCTTCCAACATGTATACATTAGCTAACGTAGCTGGCAAGGAAGAACTGGTTCAGAGTACTTCGTTCTGGAGGCTGTAGAAACCCAAGAAATTTCTGTTTTAACAAGTATGTATATACAGCCTCAAGGGCCCCGAATGTATGTTCTACAAGCTTCTTGTTGGCGGAGGGAAGTTTTATCCTTCTTTAAGGGGGGGGGGGAGCAGCAAACCTGGGATAGATTCTGTCCAAAGTGATAACGACTTATGGGTTATATTATCGTTACGTACAACTAAATAAGTAGTCGCTGCGAAATAACAAATTACACTCCTACATTTTATTTCCTCACTTCGCTCCGCGCTGCTTTCTTCACAATTGTGGCTAATTGTGTCACGATTATGCCCGAGTTTGTATGTTCATTTCTTTATCCATGATCCCGTAATCAGGATATATGGTACTGGAACGGAGAACCCTCAAGTGCATGTCTAAGGCGCGTACGCAACTACGGCAAATGGCCGCCCGTCTGCAGGTTCCGGTAAAAAAAACTTCGATTTTCGAGAAAAAGAAAATAAACTAAATATTAATAATAATATGTGGTGACCTAGAACACTGGAATATCATTTCACGCGATATCTGCAAAATAAAAGATTTGTTTAATTTCGTAAAGTCGAAGCTGGAGATTGCCCTGTGATGGATAGTAGTACATCGTGACGGTTAACAGGTGATACTTAACAAACAACCCGTTCCGAGGCCAAGCTCGATCACCGACCAACTGACGGACTTGAAGAAGATCGTGCCCACTGCGGTGTTGGCCCCTCCTTGGTTCCCTCACTCCACCTTCTCGTATAGACAGCAACACGCCACACGGTTCTTATTTTCACAGTCGTGTTCTCCTACTCCACTGCCACTATTACTACCTCCACTTACGCACGCACTGAACGCGCGAGAGCTGGACACTGTGCAGTGTACCGGCGGTAACTTCGTCGTCGCGGTTGATTGGTTGGCCTGAGAGCCGACACCAGCCAAGCGAGCCTCGCGGCGGGAAAGGCCCAACTATCCCGCCTTTTCCACCTCTGCGTATCCGTTTTTGGAACACCCATTCAAAACACACGAAAACCCTTTCCTTTCTCTCCGTAATTCTTTCTCACCCCTTTGTAGCCGTCTACTTTTTTTTACTCACCTATAAATAAAAAACATTAAAACCCGAAACCCCAAAATTATAACATTACATGAATATAGCCACCAATTTGTTTCACCTTTTCCTTTTCGAACGAAAAGTCTTAATATGGCAGAGATTAATAGCCTGACATACCAGATAATTATGTGGTCACTGGTTCGAGAAAACCACGGTTTAAGCCCACAAACACGACTGTTATTTCTAAAATTCAGCTCAAGAAATCGTCATACATGTTCATATGCCAGACATATTGGGCAGAAAGTGCTCACCCAACTGTCACAGAGGATTCCGAGATAACCGAATATCTCGATTAACTCTGATAGGATATGCTATTATTAAGGATCTTGTAACAGAGACATCAGAACTGTGTTTGTTTTGTCATTGCAAGTTTCATATTAATAATCCCCTTGAGATCCCCTGGTCACAACCTGGCTCGTTAAAATGTTCCGTTGTGTAGTAAACCATGGAGCTTAACGCCTCTTCCCAGTGAAGAAGTCCCACTAATTTGTTGGCGAATTGGTCACGAGATGAACAATCTCAAGGCTAAACAGGCCTATACAACAAACTGTAACTTGATTCTCTTTCTTTATTCATTGTCACTTTCTCAGGTTCGAAACCTGTGTAGAGTGCTGGCATATCTCGGTCGGCAAAATGGCTAATCTACGGGTTGGAGAACCGAGAACTCGCAATTCGATTTTCGGCAGAGGCAAACACATTTCTCTCTTCTCCACAGCGTCTAGACGGAATCTAGGCCCTATTCAATGCAAATCTGTACTGGAGGCTAAATTACAGAGGGTAAAGCGGCCGAGGCGTGAAGCTCGCCGTTCAATCTAGTGCTGAATTTAAAAATGTGTACAGATGTATCTACATTCCCCATACGTCTTCAAGGCTTGGTGCTTAATTAAGCACAGGTGCATCTTAGTCTTGAAAGTTATGTGCAGTCACATGGTACTGTGACAATATAAAATACAAATGAATGTTCGTGGTGTTACTATACGGGCATTTGTTTGGAGGGACCACAGGGTAGGCAGTCTCTGATCTGAGATTCTAACCTGGGAAATTTCGAATATGACGCAGGCCTACTAACTACTACACCGCCATCTTATGTACCTAGAGTGGGGGCGGGGGGGTATACTGGACATTGCGAAGATGCGTATAGGATATTGGTGGGAAAGCCGGAAGGAAACAGACCACAGGGACGACCAAGGCGTAGGTGGGTGGACAATATTAGAATGGATCTTATAGAGATAGGATGGGATAGGATGGATTGGATAGATCTGGCTCAGGATAGGAACAAGTGGAGGGCTCTTGTGAACATGTTAATGAACCTTCGGGTTCCATAAAATGCTGGGAAATTCTTGAGTAGCTGCAGAATTGGCGGCTCCTCCAGAAGGGCTCAGCTCCATGTGTAAGTAAGTAAGTAAGTAAGTATATACCGGGCTATGCTTGGGGAAGAACTGAAGAAATGGGACAAATGCTCATATATTTGTGACTCAAATGCGATTATTTAAAGTACGAGTACATAAATGTCACACATTTTTTGTTGTGCAGTGTAAATGTCACGATATCAGGCCAGTTTAATCCTAAATCCCGACGTAAAGAGAAACAATAAATGCTATTAACATTTTAGTAGAGACGCTATTTTTTCTAGATAGTATACAAAAATTCGGGGTACTCGGTAGCGTAGTTGTCTGAGGCACTATGCTACAATCAGGTATGTCGGGGGTTCGAGTCCCGATGAGGTGGATTTTTTTCAACTTACCTAATCCTTCCAGCCCTATACAGCCCGGGGGGCGACTCGGCCCCTAACAGAAACGAGTACCTGGAATTTTCCTGGGGGGTAAAGGACGGCCGGAGCGTAAGGCTGACAACCTTACCGCCATCTGTGAACCGATTGTCTAGATAATGTGGGACCCTCAACGTCTCACAACCCTATGGGCCTCCACAACCTGTTACAGGGATACCTTTACTTCTTTTGTACCTCTGTTATCACCCTCTTGTATGTTTCTCGTATTTGCTTTCCTCGTTATTTTCTTTCTTTTTTGCACACATCCGTCTTCAGTCTGGTCCATTATTTGTTCCTTCGTTGAAGTGTCCAGTTGAGAACAGACACAAGACTCAAGACGCTTTTTGCGTGGCGTACGAGGTCTTCTGCGTGCGCGATACCGCCGTTTCGTTAGGGCTGCCGTTAATGCTGATATCACGATGAGCCTAGTGTTGACGGTCTTCTGCAAAGCCTCCTGTAATCGTTGGCATCCCTGGAAGTAATTATCTCTTTACACTAAAAGCTTCGAACGAGGCTTTCGCGTGAACATTATCGTTTCATGATCTCAAGGAAGACTCCCAATGAACGAAGGCCATTGAAGACGACTGCCACTGTTGCCGTTTTGAACTAAGCTGTGCTGTGAGAATTCGAAATCTGATGAAGTTAAGGCTTGGACTAGTCTCCGGAAAGAAATTATATCTAGCCAGAAGCACATCTTTATAAAACCAAAAATACTCCGCGGCCTGTAGTCCGCAAGCGAACTATACTGGCCGAGCTACCGCCGCTTGCCGGCGAAGTTAGTGCCAACTTTTGCGAATAGAGAGTGTCGCGTGGTCAGCGCAGCGGATATCACGGTCATTAATCTCGGTTTTCTAGACCGGAACCACTATTTCCTTGAAATAGCTCAACAAATATCCTCAAGAGGCTGAATGGACCCCGATCCAGACCCACTACTTCTAATAAAATCAAGTACCATCGGGAATCGAACCCGGGACCTCTGAATCTGTAGCTAGGAACTCTACTAGACCACAGAGGCGGTCCCTTACAACGTATATTCTCAATTTTTCAGACGACCCACAAAATACAAGTGCAGTTGTTAGATTCTTGTTTCTTTTCAAGAATCCTCCCAACAACGCTCAGCAGTAGGTACGTTGGGTTTCTTTGTTAAATTCGTGTTAATATACGTGTACGTATATATCAGCATAATTAAATCCAAATGTTATCTGTTGGTGTCAGGGAAAGAATTGTTATGTATTCAGCAAGAGAAAGCCTAGTTATTTATCTAATTCTCTGAAAACATTTTTTTTTTTTGTTTATAGGATTTGGACCTATTGTTCGCGCAGTATATTTATAGATAACAGATTTATCAACACCATACTTATCTGTTACTGAGTGCATAGAAACGCCCACTTTATGTTTGCTTTCTTGAAGCCTTGTTCATCCAGCCTTCTTTACCCTGTTAGCTCTGAATGCTATTACAGTCCCTGAGAACGTTGCGTATATTTAGAAGAAGGCTCGAAATTATCCATTTCACTGCCTCCATTTCAGGATCGACGTCCAGCTGATTACACAGTGTTATATCCCTGAAGAGAGAGCACTTCATAACAACCGTTGTGAGAACCTCATATCTTACATGGTGTGATCCACTTATTTATAATAACTAACGTTCAGTTTTTACATGTGTGTTTTATTAATGTTTGACGAAGAGGAAATATTGCCAATGCTACGTTATGTTCTAACGACGCTGTCAATATCAGGACTATTTAGTTTCAATCAGAGGACATGGGGTAGCTGGTGGAATAAGAATTGGCAGTACTCTGAGAAAACCTACCCCAGTACCACTTTTCCTACCACAAATCTCACTGGAATCAAACCCGGGCCACAGCGTTCGGAACTCCGTGACTAAGCGCTTGAGATATGGGAGAACCATTTCAATATATTGCCGCGTGGTTCCTAGGCAGCGTGACAAGAAATTGTGTGGGTTTCGGATTTGAACGTATATTTATTGGACAGTCATTTTATTCACAACTTATAACGTCGTCGGACGTTTCCTCTTCAATGTTACGACACTCACACCGCGATTCTCGGTGAAGTGTCTTCTGCTCTGTTCTCTTGCCGAATACCAACTCTACTTTCTAAGGTCAAATACAAACTTAACTACAACTCTGAGTCTGAGTCTCAGTCTGAGCCTGATACTGAGGCCGAGACTGAGTCTCATTTTACGACTGGCGGTCAGTCGGCCAGTCTATCTTGGCATCAAGCACCCATCTGGGGGCTTGCGACCAGATCTTTATTACTGTTTGACAGTTATGGTCTTGTTTTTTTTTGGGGGGGGGGCTCCCTCTCTGACGAGAGGACGGGTCTGTTTTTTTATGCTGCTGGTTCTTGCCAGTGCAGTCTTTCTCGGGTCCGAGACCCTTGGTACTCGAGACCATATATTGCCATATATTGTCGTACTGTCTCAAATTTGAGACTTCCCTTTTTGTCGCCTCCTACGATTCGCAGGGTCACGGTGGAGGTATACGAACCCGCCTCCACACGGGCCTCTTTACTTAACTACTCTCTTATCGCAGTTACACTTTTATAAATTGCATTCGGACTGAATAGGGAATACCATGTCGAAGAATTAACCTCGCCCCCTGCTATCCAAACGCTGCTCCAAACAGCTCGTTGCTTGGATATTGCCAGCAGTTGTTCTAGTTCCTAGGCGTTTCGGCGGGAACGCTGGTCGTTGCCTAGGAAATCAATTCTGATCTCCTCAACCATTTCGGATTTCTGGCAGCACGCCACAATAAATGTCCAGATACATATCTGTAAATTTTACATAACACCAAGATACAATAGGAAAGAAACAGTCAAACGTTGACATGTTGCATGAACGTAAGTTCCGTCACGAACGAGCGAGCAGTCTGTTTCACTGTATCGTGTTTATATTGGGTGAGTACTGAGGGTATGGCAAGTGTGGCTTACAATATAAAGGAAACTGTTTACGTGCATGTTATACGTGGGAATTAGGGTCTCGATGTATCACCGGATAACATGTAGGACGGCAAAGGAGTAAGAGAGAAAGCATAGGAAATTGATAGCACGGAATATTGCGCAACAAATGGTGAGTCTTTCCGCTGAAACATCAACGGGTGTTACACTGATGTGTACACATACCGTATGTGTGTGTGTGTGTGTGTGTGTGTGTGAGTGTTGAGCGGCACTGACTGTTCGAAATGAAACAACGCTTATCGTTATGCTGGAATGTACTTGCGTCAGCAGCAGTTTCGTCTCTGGGAAGGTGGACGGGAACAGCACCATAAATAATCGAAAATCACCTGAAGCCAATACGTCATCACAATGTCTTAATTGATCTTTTAAAGCATTAACATAACACGCGAATATGCACATGATCTGATGTTAGGTCTGCCTGTTGTCTGAATGGTTGTGACCCATCGGCTCTAACCCCGAGGGCGGCTCAGAACAAGAAAGTAAGAAATGGCTGCACAGAAAACTACATAATGAGGCGCTTCAGAATTCTTACTGCTCACCAAATATGTTGAGTGTTATCAAATTAAGAAGGATGAGATGGGATGCGACATGAAGCAAGAATTGGAGAAACATGAAATGTACGCAAAATTGTAGCCCGAGAACCTGTTGGAAAGACACTACTTTCTATTCCAAGACGTAGATGGAGGTGAGGTAAAATGTAAATGTATCCCGGGGTTTAATTAATTATTCACCACACCATAAGGATGTATTTAGGAGTGGAGGTACAGCACCACTTTTGTTAAACCCGGCACGTCCTGCCGTTTTAGCCCCGGATACAAACTATATAGGAGGCTGAGAGGGATCCAGACCATTGTAGAAGTTATGAAGAAGAGAATAATCCCTTTCCACTTCCGGGGACCGAATCCCAACTCCTCGGTCGTCCAGCCCGTAGCCTAGTTACTACACCGACTAAGGGCTGCGCCATAGCTCAAGCGGTTAGTAGCTGGCTTCCCACCGCGGCGGCCCGGGTTCTTTCCCGGGTCTGGTCAAGTGGGATTTGTGGTGGACAAAGTGGCGTTGGGGCAGGTTTTCTCCGAGTACTTCGGTTTCCCTGCCAATCTTCATTCCACCAATTGTTCCACAATCACCCTCACCTGTCATCTGGGGCTGGTACAATAGGCCAGAAGTGGCTGCAGTACAAGGGAGTTAGTCCTACCCCACTAGCATTAAAAAAATTACTACACCGACTGAGCTATACACGGATGGGAGCATAATATTAAAACAAATCTTAATGGAATAGGGTATGAGGGCGTGGACTGGATTCATCTTGCTCGGGATTAAGGTTGATAATAGAGTCTTCTGAACAGAGGAATGAACGTTCATATCCCATTAAAGCCTGAGAACGTCTTCAATGTCTGAAGACTATATGCTTCTCAAGAAGGACCCCGCTTCATGAAATTAATCAGATTTACAGATATCTGCCATTCAGCTAAGTATGTATAAGATAATATTAATAATAATAATAACTAACTAATTACATGGAGCTGGGCCCTTCTTGAGAAGCCGCCAGTTGTGCAGATATACTTTGACTGACAATAAAGTTCGCGAACTCATAGCAGTAAACGTGCTACCTTCCTCATTGCTGATATCGCTGTGGTCGCCTTAGGAAGCTATACACCGATACCAGCACCTAGGCCACCCTTCAAAACAATTTTAGAACTGGTTTTGTGGAATGGCCTTCATAGCTTACGTCGTGTTACTCCTGGTGTCATCAATGTCATCAAAATGCCTGCCTTTCACTATTTTCTTTATCTTCGGGAACAGAAAAGAGTCACTGGAGGCTAGAGCCGGTGAATAGGGACGGTGTTCCAGCACAGTTGTTTACTAGCTAAAAACTCCCTCACAGACAGTGCTCCTTTTGGACCATTTTTGCACACACCCTTCTCATGTCAAGACCTTCAGTTAAGATTTTTCTGTTTCTCTGTCGATGTTCGCTTACGAGGTAACGCAGTTTCCTCAATTTTCCCTGCTCCATTCAGTAACATGTGTTCAAATCAAGGCTGATAAGAGTTCTTGGAAATTGCGGTTGCGTTGGGGTTGCCAGTTTCCTTGGGGTGTCCTCGCCCTAAGAGTTGTCGTTACAACAACCTGCAGACACTGACAGACACAACAGTGAACTTCCTTGGTCATGACAGCGGTCACCGGCAGTACTTCGAACCCGGTACGTCTCGAATGCTGAACAGACTATTACAACATAGTTAAACCGCTCATTAGGAGGTAAGTTGTTTCTCAGTTTAAGGTCTTTGCTGGCGGTGTGGAAATGTAGCCAATAAAACATACCAGAAATGGTGAAGATACAGCTCGTTTCCTCCATGATCCAACACCATGCCTCTACTCTGGAGCCATCTACAGATATTAACGATAAAAGTAAAGTAGAAAAGTAAAAGTATCCCTGTAACAGGCCGTGGAGGTCCGTAGGGTTGTGAGGCGTCGAGGTTCCCACATTTTCTAGACAATCGGCTCATAGATGGCGGCAAGGTTGTCAGCCTTACGCGCCGGCCGTCCTTTACCCCCAAGAAGATTCCTGGTACTCATTTCTTTTAGAGGCTGAGTCGACCCCAGGGCCATATTGCGGCTGGAAGGATTAGGTCAATTGAAAAAATCCAATGACCTCATCAGGACTTGAACCCGCAACCTTCCGGCTTGTAGCATAGTGCCTCGACAAACTACGCTGCCGCGTGCCCCCTGATAATTCTTAGTATTACCAGCGATGAACGTGTCAAAATTCTGGACATATACGGCTTATGTTTTGAGACGTATTCCATAATTGTCTTAGATTATTAGCCTATCAATTTTTTCTTACAGTGGAGAATGGAAAGGGACACTGCCGTCAGTTGTTTAGTATAACTCAGTTTTTTAAACACGGTTGGGTCAATGATGCTCCGTGATCTTGGTCGAATTCACTAACAGTTATGAAGCCTTAAAAGGGGCGTGTGGCTAAGGTAAGCAGGCCTATGAGCAAGTTCCTTGCCTTGCGCAGGTGCATCGGGTTGATCTACTAGCAGGCAGAAAACATCAGCTTCTGTTCAAAATGCCGCGTGTTCAGACGTCACGGGTCAGAATTCTCCGCAGTCGATCTGGCAAGTTAGCATATATTTATGAAGAGGAACGATAATAGTTAATTTCTTATAGAGCGCGAGCTAACGCAGAAGCAGTAGTCTAGGCGACCGGTGAATCTGTCAGCGACCCCGATGGATCGTCAAAGAATTTCATTGTACTGAATCCAGCGCTTCGAGTTTATTTTCAGCGCCTCACAAGTTAGCCTCCTGAACAATCCAAAAGCTATATTAGGCGGTTTCATTGAATTTTTACTGACTTCATCCTTTCATAGTTGTTAATTATTGATGCCAATTTTGTTACACACTGCACTGTTGCCGATGTTTCGGGTGTGTACGCTGCCTCCATCGTCAGAGTCTAAGGTACAGGTTAGTTAGTTGCTGTGTATATGACTTTTTTTTTAGAGGGAACAGGGGGTGGGAGCGGTATAGATTGAAGATTGATGCCTAGTCTAGGCCAGTAGGAACAGTTGACCGGGAGATGTGTGCAAACGACCCTTTTAAGGGCCTAGGAAACTGCAGCCATGTTAAATTTTGAGTTTATATGAAACAAACTAAAAAGAGAGCTGTCATTTCCATATTGTGAATCTTTGGGCAGACCAGTCGGATCCTGCTGGCCTTCACCAGCACAGTCATTTTTGGTTCTAGGACTCACGGGACCGACTACCATATTTGTTTGCCTCATGAATCCCATGAATATTTCATCTGGGGCTGGTACAGTACGTCAGTTAGTTGCTGACATAAGCAAGTGGACTCCGTCTCATTCCGTCCGAAGGAGAGAACAGACTCTCGTCTGCCCGCAGTTAGCTGCCGCTTTACATGCTAAGGCCCAGAATGGCAGGAGACGTAAGGCGAGCGCATGTTTGATAATGACTTATCTCATCCCAGCTGGCCAACGCGGGAGGGAGACATGCTGTCGTCATGCGGCGCCACGACGAGCGGCATTCCCCTGAACTGAGACTACCAGCGACGCAGAAATGGCGCCAATGATGCGGTAATATTGTCACGTGTATGGGTGTGACAAGAGACGGGTTGATTGTTGGCTCGATTTATTGCACACTTTGATACAGCGCGTGACTACACCTTACATGTCACTATTACAAACACACTATTGTCCGCACACATCATCACAGTTGCTTGGTAGCGGCTTCCAACAACGGATGTTCCCTTTCTTCAAGGTTCCTACACTGTCACCGGCCTTTCAGCTACCAGTTTCTAACAGCAACAACTCAAGACGACTGACCCAAGGCAGTTCTATAATTGACTGCAAGTCAAAGTTACGTTAAAACCGCTGGCCGCGTCATAGCTCAAACGGTTAGTCGCTGGCTTCCCATCGCGGCGGCCCGGGTTCCATCCCGGGTCTGGTCAAGTGGGATTTGTGGTGGACAAAGTGGCGCTGGGGCAGGTTTTCTCCGAGTACTTCGGTTTCCCCTGTCAATCTTCTTTCCACCAATTGCTCAACAATCACCCTCACCTATCATCTGGGGCTGGTACAATAGGCCAGATGTGGCCGCAGTACAAGGGACTCAGTCCCACCCCACTAACAATAAAAAGAAATGCGTTAAAACTGACGATTTCCTCTTCATTGTTCATTTATTTCAAAGTCAAGCAGATACAGGCTGAGAAGTATATTCACAAACCATTGGATACAGAATGAGTCACATATCAGAACAAATGTTCCAATTAATCTTTGGAACAAGTCAAGGCAACATGAGGTAAAATATACATAACATAGACATACAACATAAATAAATATTATTACAAGAAACTGAATGCAAATGAAGAACGCATTAACCATTTATACAATGAAATTCCTCCAGTTGGTAAAAACAGTGCAACATCAGACATCTTCTTAAGGCCCTGACATCTTCTTCAGTTTCGTAATCTTTATTACACAGACGGTAGGACTCCTCGGAGGAGTGATCAGCCCGTCGCAAGGCCGCTACGTACACACAGAAACATCCTTGTCTTGAATGAGCTTCGAACCCACGTTCCAAGAGTTTGAGCGAGCGAAGACAGTTCCAGCCTTAGGCCGTGAGGCCACTGTGATCGGCAAATTTCATACAGGCTTCAATATTATTAAATATTTACGTTCAGTTTGGTTGATTATTTGTTTATAATTGTAATTTGTGCCAGAGAAATTAAAAGAAAATATGTTCGGTTTATTTTCGGCACGTCTGTGTATTGTCACAACATTTTTAAAGCAGTGATTCAGCCAAATAGATTTCTCACTTCGGTGATACAGAGGAGAAGGAGGAAAGAAAGGATAAAATAAATCACTGGAGTAAAATATCTCAAAATTAGCTGGTAGGGCTGACAATTTTCATATTTTAGAGCTTGAAATGGCTTGTATGAAGACACAGTAGGAAGATCCGCGATAATTGTTTAATTATCGCGTAAGCCAGTGTACGTACCTCGGATGATGATGATGATGAGGAGGAGGAGAAGGAGGAGGAGGAGGAGGAGTTAAGTACCAAGGGGACAGAAACAAGGGTGTCATACTTAAAAATGTGTCTATTGTCCAAGTACGTCAAGATAGCTAAGTTTCTGTTGCTACGAAGCGGTGTTGTTTCTGCCGGTAGTCTAGCTAAGCGGGGGATGAGTGTTGAGACTACCACGCGATGGTACTAGGGAGCATAAAGACATTGTTATGCTTGCCAATTGCAAATGCGTTATTTGCACGACTTGTACGTAAGTAACAAATGTAGAGTCATATTCACTTGTTCCATGAAACTCCGCCTATTCGCGGTCATTTGATTAACTTAACTCAATTGCAAAATTTGTTTTGCTTTTCATTTTAGGTCCCATAATCTCAGTAATATGAGTTTTTTTTCTTGGCGCTACAGCCCCAGTGGGCCTTGGCCTACCTCCTTGAACTTCTCTGTTCACTTCGGTTTTACTAGATCTTACACATGCGGTAGGACTCCTTGGGCGGGTGATCAGCTCGTCACAAGGCCTCTACCTGTACACAAACACAGAAAAACGCACACACACAAACTAAACATCCATGCCCTGAATGGGATTCGAACCCACGATCCTGGTTTCCAAGCGAGCGAAGACAGTACATGCCTTAGACCGCTCGGCTACCGTGACCGGCACTAATATGATTAAAATAGCAAAGACTGGTAAGGCCCAGGCGTAGGGCCATGTATCATGTTAAGATGGAGCCTAGAGAAATATGATTGGCTGGTATAGACTAGATTGACCTTCTCAGGATAGGGACTAATGGCGGGACCTTTTGATAACGGCCATGAACCTTCGGGTTCCATAAAATGTTTGGAATTGTTTTAGTATTTGATCTACTGTCTGATTCTCAAGAAAGGATGAGCTCCATGAAGTTAATTAGGCCAATCAGCATGCTCCAGACATAATTAGGATAAAAGCAATAATCTTTATTAACGTTAATGTTTTCCCTTGCTTACAATTTTATGAATGCACGTTTATAGAACACGCCAATTTGTAAATTGGCGTTGTTTTGCTGGGCTCATTAACATTATAGCCTTCGTTCATTTAGAAATTCTCCTTTCTTTAGAAGGAACGGAATTTGATAACGAGTTTTCCACTTATAAAGAGAGTCGTGTTATACGTATTTACCTTAATAAGAATCCTTGCTACTGTGTCAAGCTGTCTATACCTTAGAGCACGAGTGACTGCTGAAAGGTAAACAGGTTTAAATTGCTTACATTTCAATAGATTCAATTTAATTTAATCATTGCAGAGTACTGAATCCGATGATCATGGTTATAAGAGAGACATGTAATTAATTTTTAAAATTAAATTCGCTTAGCGCGGGGGGGGGGGCAACTGGGTCCACTCGGCACGGCGGGCACCGATTGAGAAAAACTACCCAAGCGCCACTTTGTCCACTTCATATCCCACTTGACCAGCCCCGGTCTCGAACCCCGGCCGCCACGGTGGGAAGCCAGCGACTAGCCGCTTGAGCTATGGTGCGGCCTCAAGAGAGACATGTAAGTGAACTGGATGTTATGTTAAAACATGACATAAAGGAGAAACATGTAAAATGGAAATATGCAGCTTCAGGAGATGCATAAGGACGACGAGGGTGTGCGACAGGATCTGTGTCCTACAGTGAAATTACGAGTGTACAGATTAAACTGTGTCGTTTGCGGCTTAGACGTGCTGACATCAGAACCGTATTTAGAGGTCAAAAAAATACGAGAAACCTGTTTCCTTTCATAAGTTCACTTTAAGACACCATGGCCGTGACCGAGAATGACCTTTGAAATCATTGCAAATCAAATAGCAATATCTCGGAACCTTCACTTAGCAAGTTTATGTTAATATTCACCGAAGTGTGCAGGGCACCGCTACCAAACCTCTGCTGAAGTTGGACATTTTTATCTTGCTGAACAAATATAATTAGAATGATCAAGTCACGGAGGATGAGATGCACAGTGCATATAGATCGCATGGGACAGAAGAAAAATATATACAGGGTTTTGATGGGAAGGCCAAAGGGAGAGAGACTACTAGGTAGACCTAGACGTAAATGGGAGAACGATATTAAAATAGATCTTTGAGAAACAGGTTGGGGTGGAATGGACAAACTCGTGTGGCCTGGGATAGCTACCAGTGGCACGCTCCTGTAAACACGGCAATGAACCTTCGGATTTCTTACAATTTTAAGAAATTCTTGAGTAGCTGAGGACTGGCAGCTTCCAAAAAGGACTCGGTTCCATGGAGTTAGTTAACTGTTTCAGTATGTCATGAAACATAGCGTGTCTATGTAGAATTGAGGCTTTCACAGCGGTGCTTATAAAGTGTTACATCTTCCGTGAAATGTCGATGTGCAGTCGGTTGAAAGTCAACAACATTTCGGAGGAACATGTCGCCTCCATCTTCAGGGTTGAAGAGTAAGCCAAGCAAGCAACAAGCTTAGCTATATCTACGAGTTTCATTCAAAGCAACACTTAGTAAGGTTGGCCTTCAGGGAAGTCCGTGGATTAGGCTTGTTCTTGAGAAGCTAATAGTCGTTCATTTCGTCTATAAATCCCTCGGCTTTTGTGAAACCCAAAGTTTAATGACCATATTCACAAGAGCCCACCATCAGGCTTCCTGAGTTTTTCAGATACTGCGTTCACTTTTTAAAAACACTTCCTAAATTTATGAACGTAAAAGAAAAGATTTTAGAGATTAAAAATTATAAATGTTCTAAAAAGCAAGTTGCATGTGAGACGACTAATAACTAACAGGAATAATTAGGCGATGTGTATCAGGATGCCACGGCATAATGTTATGCACCTCAGCATTACTTGGATGACCGAAACAATTCTCATGTATATATCATGCCATCTAAGGCCATCTGAACGGTGTACTTCATGAATCAGTAATATGAACACTGCCGCCTCATTAAAAATGTTGTTTTATTGACTTAATTACTCATGCTTCTTTAAGTTTCCTTTCTACTTTTATCAGATACTAAAGTTACAGTGAAAGGCAGGCAGGCGATTAGGTTCTCTCAGAACTTCTTGTTTACTCGTTACAGAGACCCTTCTGTCATCTACTTATTTGTAAGCTTACTCATTTCCAACAGAAGCCTGAAGGTGAAACACAGCTAACACGTAAGTATGCGATTAGACAATCACTTTCAACACTCTTTTTTTCCTCGCTTCGTGGGGGCGTGGAGTCCAACTGGGTCCACTCGACACGGCGGCCACTGATTGGCCTATTGTAGCCTGCCCCGGGGGATTATGATGATGGAGAATTTTGTGGAATGAAGATTGGCAGGGGAAACAGAAGTACTCGGAGAAATCCCGCCCCAGCGCCACTTTGTCGACCACAAATCNTTCATTCCACCAAATTCTCCATCATCATAATCACCCGAGGAAGGTACAATAGGTCAATCAGTTGCCGTCGGGCCGAGTGGACCCAGTTGGACTCCACCCCCCCACTAAGGGAATTTAAAAAAAAAATGTAAGCCTGCATCTGCCACATCTGCAGGCAGACTTCGCACCCAAGCTGAACTCATATCACGTGTCTGGTGCAGCATCTGTTTCGGCAGTTGTCACACGCGTACTGATTGCTCAAACTAGACGGAGCAACATGGGAAAGGCGGCTTCCTTCTTCCGTCATTAACAAGAACTTATTAACGAATGGCTTAACTGCTTCACACATTAGCGTGCTTAGTGTTTGACTAACTGAGAAAGGATCCCGTTGTTACAAATTTAGTGTCCTTTGGGCCGGTCACGTGATTGTGAGGCAGGCTGGGGTTGTGGATTATGGAGCCCAGAGCGCGAAAATTTGTCTCCTTTCCAGTATTATGATATGTTACCTTATGGCAGAGATGTTTTCATGCGCTGAAATCCCACCAGAGGAGTCTTGCTACATGTAGAAGAGATCCACTTTTTTCAGGATCATGTCTAACTCAGAATAGTGTAAGTTCCTGGTGGCTGTAACAGTCGGTCCCCACAGAAAACATCTTGTTAACAAATACGACAAATGTTGCGAGTAAGCATCGTTAATCAGAACTTCCAAATGTCAAATAACATAACATCGGGTTTATATTTTTGGCATACTTTGTAATACAAACAAACAGACTCCGTGGCCTGTAGTCCGCAAGCAAACTATACCGACCGAACGACCGCCTCTTGTCGGCGAAGTTAGTGGCAACTTTTGCAGATAGAGGGTGTCGCGTGGTCAGTGCAACGAATCCCTACGGCCGTTAATTTCTGTTTTCTAGACCGGAGCCGCTATTTCCTTGAAATATCTCCTCAATTATCCTCATGAGGCTGAGTGGACCCCGTTCCAGACCCAGTACTTCTCATAAAATCTGGTAGAGCCGGGAATCGAACCCGTACCTCTGGGTCTGTAGCCAGGAACTCTGACCACTAGATCACAGACAAATAAAGAAGGATACTTCCAGGGATAGCCCGGTAATCCAATGCGAACACAAGTAAATAGGGTGAAGAACAGTTACGTTAACCGTGAATTATAGCGCCAGCTATGCACGTCAATGTCAACAGTCCTAGTTCCAGTGGAGGTACTGCGTAGTTTATTTCTGCCAGTAGCAACTTCTTTGTGTTCACGTAGTAATAGTAGAATTTGAGTATCCGTGGATCTTTGGCTAAATAAAGGAATGTGAAAAGGGAAAAGAGCCTCAACCGTTATATTAACAGAGGTTGAAACAAACATGCAATATATCGCTCCACACCAAAGCGCAGACGGTGAGTGCTACACAACCGGAAGTAAGGGGCCAAGAAAGCCAAGTAAAGGAATATTCATCCCTTTCCACTGAACCACGACGATGGGGGAGGGGGGGGGAAGGTTTGGCTAAACGCTTTCTCAACCTCTTTACTAAACGTAGGTGATGAGTGTTATGAGTCAGGTCCTGGCCGCTTTAACCCCGGGGAAACAAAATCCCGATAATTATTGGATAGGAAGATGGGTGGACCTCAGAGTGTACCATTCATGTATTCATTGTTGATTTCGTGATAACTTTAATTCTCAGGCTTAACATGACTAATACTTGCCAGNAACAAAATTCCGGTTATTCTGATTGTTCCAGGAGAGCTTGCTTACAAAATACTTTCCATCTCACTACCCGCCAGTTAATCGTACAGACTGAGACACTTATGTGGGAGGCTTATAATATCATCATACTGTCCGTGTATCGGTGTGTCTCCTTAATAATTTTTTCTTTTTCTATGCAGCCCGTGTCGTATCAAAGGAAAGCAGGTGCTTAACTCTTCCCATCCAGAAAGACAATATTGGTTCTGTAGTCCTGTCTCGAAGCCAGGTACCTGTGCAACTGTGACGCAGCTTGGAAGGATTTTCAATCTAATTGCAAAGGCTCCAGGAAANCATGTGAGAGGCTTATAATATCATCATACTGTCCGTGTATCGGTGTGTCTCCTTAATAATTTTTTCTTTTTCTATGCAGCCCGTGTCGTATCAAAGGAAAGCAGGTGCTTAACTCTTCCCATCCAGAAAGACAATATTGGTTCTGTAGTCCTGTCTCGAAGCCAGGTACCTGTGCAACTGTGACGCAGCTTGGAAGGATTTTCAATCTAATTGCAAAGGCTCCAGGAAAACCAACATTCCTTCAGTCACCCCTTCATATTTACAACTGTTACGCAGAAAGGAAAAACTTTAAATTTGATTCCAGAAGCATCGGAGAAACCAACTCCGCTTCAGTCGATAAGAGCCAACCATGGTGCCAGTGGGAAGAATTTTGTTTACAATTTAAAAATCAGCATTAATTCAGTCAGTCTGTCTGAGGACTAGGTATATTTGCAACTACCGCGCCGTTGGGAAGGATTTGAATCTTATGTGTGCTGTGAATTCTCAATTTATATATGATCTTTGAATGGAATTCCCCGACAAAAGGCATGCCAATTAGAATTATTCCCGTTTATGTCACCATAGGCCCCGAACATTTTCCCCCTTGACTTCACACAGTGCAATAAACTCAACCTTGATAGTCTGTCTGCTGTAGGGAGAGTCACATTGGTGGAGTTTGTGTTAACACGACACGGAGCCCGAATTAAATATCCATATAAACTGCTGCACGACTTGGTGAAGAGTTGGTTAGCACCGCTATAAAACCGTTGCCCGTTTCCTTGACATTACCTTTCTTCTCCAGTAGCCATCAGTGCACTCGTAAGCGTAACTGTGAATTCGTGTCGTAAATACTATTAAAGTCCATGCATGAACAGACTGTTAATATCGTAGTGCCTTTAAGCCTTTCCTCTCTCAAACAGACACACCAGTGTGCTTCATTTCCAACTACCTACTTCCATCCTAGAATATATGTACTCGTACAATATTATAGACCGCCTCTGTGGTCTAGTGATCAGAGTTCCTGGCTACAGATCTAGAGGTTCTGGTTCGATTCTCGGCGCTACCAGCTTTTCTGAGAAGTAGTAGGTCTGGAACGGGGTCCACTCAGCCTCGTGAGGATAACTGAGTAGCTAACGGCCGTGGGGAACCGCTGCGCTGACCACGTGACACCCTCTATCCGCAAAAGTTGGTATTAACTTCGCTGACAAGCGGCGGTCGTTCGATTGGTATAGTTCGCTTGCTGACTATAGGCCACGGAGTTTGTTTTTTTTTGTACTGTATTGTAAGATTTATTTTCAAATTCTTTGTACCGTNTAGAGTCCGTCGCAACACAATCAGTTGCAATTTGTATTCGTAACAGAGGGTGCAAAATACATTGTAAGAAAAGACACCAGCCAAACAGTTAACGTCAAAACTATACTACATCAATACCACGGACCTCCAAGCAGCTTACTATATGTATACAAGTCTAGAATATACCATTATGTCCGCGGGAATATACGTAACAAGATTGCAACAACTGACTTGATGATATGGAATATCACATGAAGAATTTCTAACCTTATTTTACGCCATAACTTTCGTTTTTATAATAAGTTTACAGTTCATTGTATTTTTGTACCATGAATTATTTTTTGCTATCCCCGTAACAGGCCGTGAAGGCCCATAGGATTGTGAGACGTTGAGGCTCCCTCACTATCTAGACAATCGGCTCAAAGATGGCGGTAAGATTGTCAGCCCTACGCGCCGGCCGCGCTTTACTCCCCAGGAAAAACCATGTATTTTATAATGTAATAATTATCAAGTATCCAGTTTCACTATCACAATTGCAGTTCAGTAGTGTGTGTATATGGTAATCATGTGTTTGCCTGGTGATGGCGCTAATAGCCGAAACATGTAGCTTAGCTAATTTTAGCCTTGACCATTGTATTGTTGATTTGCGAAAGACTACAATAAATAATTGTACATAATATACAACAGGATGCACGAAATTAAAATTTAATGTTAAAAACTATGTTTTAATCATTCCTCGATCCGCGATAATCGACGGTGTCCAATAAAAATATCTTAAAAGTTCTTGAACGCAATTTTGTAAGTAAAGGCTGCGTGGTCGCAGAGCTGGTCCTGACAGTGAAGAGAAATGCTCTGTCCCTGCCGTTTCCAGAGATCGAACGGCGAGTCCACGGATGTCCAGTCCCTTGATTAGTTACTATACCAAATCCTGCCAGCCGTACTATGGCCCTGGGGTCGACTCAGCCTCTAACAGAAATTAGTTCCTGGAATTAATTAAATACTTTTCCTGGAGAGTAATACGCGGCTGGCGCGTAAGGCTGACAACCTTACCTCCATCTTTGAGCCGATTGTCTAGATAATGTGGGACCCTTAGCGTCTCACAACCCTATGGGTCCTCACTGCCTGTTACAGGGATAGCTTTATTTACTTTTACCAAACAGTATATGTCTTAGAACTTACTTAAAATCCGACGTATATCTTTGGGGCCCAAATATCAACCTCTGCAAATATGTGCGTTTTGTTTTCTAGTTATCGCTAGATTCTGCGTCCTAAAGCGGTCATTCCGTAACAGCGAGAATGATTTCATATCAAGATTCGTCCCTATTTCTTCCAAGCTGGAACTGTGTCAGACTTCCAACCGGATCCCTGAATGTAATGTCAGAGATATGTGACTAGGATATATTGACTTAACCAGTGAAGTGACCACGAATCAAGTCGTTCTCATTCCGTCTGTGATATAAATGAAGAAACATTCACCTTGTTCCGTCATTGACGCACACGTTTCATTCCTTGCTCCCCGAGTGCAAGCTTTCATTTCTCGACGTTTGCGTTTTCGCTCGTCCGGTTCAGATGTCGAAAGATTAATCCGCAGCTCAATTGACTCGGTGTAGTTCAGTCAACCAATACCGCCGCGACACCGAACCTTCTTACATTTTACTTGAATTATAAAGTGGTCATGAAAACAACCCCCCCCCCCAGATACTTCTGCACAATTCCGCCTTCTGGACTTAGCCGCGTCCTCTGTTGAACCTGCTGCTATGTTTCTCGTTATATTCCAGTCATCTCTCTAAACCCGAGAGCCGAGTAGATTCTAAAGGATGGTGTACTTTGTTCATAGCCCAGTGTTTTAAAAACCCATATTTGAGAATGCAGGATGATGGACAAAGTCCAAAAAACCAGCGATACCGAGAGCCAAAGTTGTATATTAGATGCAAACCTCGAAAATCATAAACAGACATACCAAATAATTGTCTTCATATTTTGCAGACTCTACCGCGAACTATGATTGGAATGATATTGCAGAAATTGTGAAGATTTTTGTAGGAGAAATATTCAATATTATTTCTATTGCAGTGGTTAATTTATGGAATTCAATTCTATTGCTTTCTTAAAGGACACAGAAGTCATTTTTTGAAGAACTGAAGACAGGGGATTAGTACCTCATTCACTCTCAGGAGTGGAGTGTTTGCTCTGCTGAAGCCACTTGTTGTGGATGTGACATGTTGAGCACCGTCAAGAATGCACAACGTCAACACGACTCGGACAAATACAGCCACTGGTAAAAGTGTCTTGAAATGCTGCTTCAAGCGACAGTACCAGTTACACGCTCTTTCAGGAAGCAACGTTTGGCAGCTGATTTCGAATATCACAAGCAGATGTCACCGCATGATTCTATAGCGGGCTTTATTTGGCGTTTTGATATTATTTTGTTAATATTTATTGTAAATTATTTAATGTTAACTTGATTTACTTGACATAAGACAGGATGGGCCGGTCACGGTAGCCGAGCGGTCTAAGGCATGCACTGTTTTCGCTCGCTCGGAAGCCGGGATCGTGGGTTCGAATCCCACTCAAGGCATGGATGTTTGTGTGCGTTTTTCTGTGTTTGTCTACAGGTAGAGGCCTTGCGGCGAGCTGATCACTCGCCCAAGGAGTCCTACCATATGTGTAAGAGCTAGTAAACCGAAGTGAAACGGAGAGTTTCATGGAGGTAGGCCTAGGCCCAAATTGGGGCTGTAGCGCCATAGGAAAAAAAAAAGACAGGATGGAGTTTGGTCTAGAAGTAAACACAGAGAAAACTAAGTAGATGTAGAATACAGTTACAGTTTTAATGACAGGAAGAACCATGGCTAGTTTAAAATATGACAGCAAGAAACGATTACAGTTTTAAATGTGTGAGTACATAATAATATGGTAAAGCTGAAGTTGTCCCTGTGCTTAACTAATTAAGTACTATACCATGAAGACATAGGGTGAGTGCTGGTGTAATAATAATAATTCAATTCAATTCTTTGTTATTTATGTGCCGAGCCAATAGCCGCAAGGCCAATTACAGACACAGCACAGTGTAGATAGAGGTAGTTACATTATGGAGAATTACAACATAAAGTCAAAGACAAATTGCAGGCAAGCACTGGAAGATAAACACATTAATGCAGACAAGTAAATAAATAATAACAATAATAATAATTTCATTAACATAAAGCTAAGTTGTTATTGAGAACCGAGAAATGAAACGTATAAATATTTAATTGTGAAATGAAAAGTATAGATATTTAGGAAGGATAATAATTCAGTTCAATTCATGTTTATTTACGTGCAATAACTTAACAGCACAGTGGCCAATTACAAAGTTAGCACGAGTATATAAGGTACAGAAAAATAATTAAAACAAAATACAAATATGACAGAAATAAATCTGTGAGCATAAATCTAAAGAAGACTTATATATATATATATACATATTATTTATGAATTATTACGAGTGTTGCTAATACTATTATTAACTAAATACTAAGATAAGACAACTGGGAGTGATAGCATAAAATTAATAACAAGTCAATAAATTAAAACCAATTACATAATATATAATAATAATAATAATAATAATGTTTCATTTGTTTCTTCATTGACATAGTAATTTATGATAATACTAATGACAATTCAGTTCTGTTACAGACTTAGGCATATAGTAAACTGTGTGATAACCTACTTACTTATTTTGGACACGTGACGTTCGGTTACTTCGGGAGCTGTGAGCGCGCCAGTAGGTCGACAGGTCGAAGAAATGCCGTGGGGGAAAGACAGGGAGCAGTCGTGTTGGACAAACAGCACAACTGTCGGTGTGATATGTCGAACGAGGCTGCATCTGAATAGGAAATCAAAACGACAAACACTCCATGATTCGATAGTGGCAAGTCATACGTGTCTCGGCATGAGATGACACTGAATGCTGCGTCCGTTGTCATTCCAACCCAGACGTGTTTTCATTCCAGCGAGTGGCGGATTTATCAGACGTATAGCATGAGATGACACTGAATGTTGCGTCCGTTGTCATTCCAATCCAGAAGGGTTTTCATTCCAGTCAGTGGCGGATTTAACAGACGTATAACTATAAGATAATGTCATGTGTAGGTGGGTACGCGTGACGAAATGACGGGTTCTAGTTCGGATGGGTTTATTAGCAGCTCGGTTACACATTCTTTCTTAATTACAATTACACATTGTAATTGTGCAGCTACTCAAGTACTTCCAGAATATTATGGAACCCGAAGGTTCATTACCGTGTTCACAAGAGCCCTCCAGCGGTCCCTATCCTGAGCCAGATCAATCCAATCCATCCAATTCCTTCCTATCTCTCTGATTAAAAAAAAAGTAAAGTGAAGCTATTCCTGTAACAGGCCCTGAAGGCCCATAGGGATGTGAGACGTTGAGGCTCCCACATTATCTAGACAATCAGCTCAAAGATGGCGGTAAGGTTGTCAGCCTTACGCGCCGGCCGCTCTTTACTCCCCAGGAAAATTATTTAATTAATTCCTGGTACTCATTTCTGTTAGAGGCTGAGTGAACCCCAGGGCCATAGTGCGGCCGGAAGGATCAGGTCAATTGAAAAAAATCCAATGACCTCATCAGTATTTGAACCCATCCATTTTAATATTGTCCGCCCACCTACGCCTTCCTCTTCCCAGTGGTCTCCTTCCTTCCGGCTTTCCCAACAATATCCTATATGCATTTCTCCTCTCCCCCATTCTTGCTACATGTCCTGCCCATTTACTTACTGTGAAGGAAAAAGTTTGATGCGTTAGGTTCAACGTTCCCAGGTCCTGAGACATGCCAGAAACGTCGCTTTTTATTCTTCTCGCTTCGTAGCCAGCAAAACTATAAGAAAGCTGAGGATCTGTTTCCTTCTTACGAGAATAACCTCAGCTTTGGTGACTGCGACAAACTGGCTCACAATGAAGCAATATATGTTCAGAATGCTCTGCGCCTGCGTGAAAGGTCGGCTCATTGCGAGACCTCACACAGTAACCCAGGTCGTTACACAATAGCGTCCGTGTTTTGGTCGACAATAGATATTGGACTGCTTCCAGGGTGAATAGCGTTCCATTTCTAAATCTCAGAACAAAGACACCCGCGAGCTAAAAGCCAGACAGATATTTCAAATACGATTTCGACATATTTTTGTAAATATCTTCTCAGGTATGACGAGTTTCATCGCGTATACTATATATATGAATTAGGTTAACCGTCAACACAACAAATATACTCGCTTTTAATGCTTTACAATTCCACTTCTTATTCCTGTTACATGTTTCGGTCATAGAAGACCATCATCAGGCAGTTATATATAGGAATACTTTTAGTCATTGAAGCCTCTGTGGTCTAGTGGTCAGCGTTCGATTCCCGGCGCTACCAGATTTCCTTTTCTGAGAAGTAGTGGGTCTGGAACGGGGTCCACTCAGCCTCGTGATGATAATTGAGGAGCTATTTCAAGGAAACCGCGGCCGTGGGGATTCGTTGCGCTGACCACGCGACACCCTCTATCCGCAGAAGTTGGCACAAAACTTCGCCGACAAGCTGCGGTCGCTCGGTCGGTATAGTTCGCTTGCGGACTAAAATCATGGAGTTTGTTTTTGTTTAGACATTGAACTACCGACATGGATCCATACCAGTGAGTGCAACGTGTCATATATATATATATATGTATACCAACAGATAAAATTTGCCTTAAGTTGTTAAGTGTTACATTTAAAATAGAAGATACAAAGTAATAAAAAGGCTAAGATATAAAAATATATATCATATATGATGATTTATAAAGTGTTGAATTATTATGGAAATTTTATAAATATGCTTAAAATATTTAAAAAATATGTTTAATATGAGGTGGGCAGGTCATATAGCACGAATGGGGGAGACGAGGAATACGTATAGGATATTGGTGGGAAAGCCGGAAGGAAACAGACCACAGGGACGACCAAGTCGTAGGTGGGTGGACAATATTAGAATGGATCTTAGAGAGATGGGATGGGATGGTATGGATTGGATAGATCTGGCTCAGGATAGGGACCAGTGGAAGGCTCTTGTCAACACGGTAATGAACTTTCGGGTTCCATAAAATGCTGGGAAATTCTTGAGTAGCTGCAGAATTGGAGGCTCCTTCAGAAGGGCTCAGCTCCATGAGTAAGTAAGTATTTAAATCTAATTAGGATTGGAGATTAAGAAATATGTATGCCATCTTAATTTTATGGTTCCAGTGATACAGTGTAGAATTGGACATGTTATGTCATTTGGAGGTCTTTGCTGTTAGAAGCTTTCTACTTAGTAAGCCCGGTCTTGGAGCCCAGAGACAAGTTTCTATGATGTACGGGTTGTTAGTGTGTGGTATATTAGGTGTGCACTTTTCACGATATATATTGTTATATGATCATAAAATATGGCGTATGCGTTTCGTCTGGGCGTATATACGTTCGGTGGTTCTACCTGTGCATTGGTTCGATGTAGACAATGAAGACAGTTTGATCGCAGCCATGAAGTAATTTGAAGCAAACCCAGATGTGTATTTAACAGAATATGAGTCAGTTTGTCTCTCTTTAGGTCAGCACGTTTACAGAAAATAAAGAGAAGTGTTGGCATCGTGTGCAAATAATGTTTCCGAATCCAAGGTATTAATTTAGAATAAATTAAAATAACATTTTAATCAATTTAACACTCCTTGATGCTTGAAAATTAATATTCATTGTGAATTTCAATTAAATTTTAACAATCTGAACGGTCTTAGTGTCTTTAATATACATTGAAATGTTTTAAAAGTTTCGAACCGTTGTCTGGAAACGGGTTGCATAACCTCGTTGTTCCATTATTGCCAGCGTGCATCGCATATGTTTACAGGTCCGTTACCTAGGAACGCTCTGGCCGTCCAGGTTACAATATAATTCCGATTGGCTCAGTTGTTATGATGACTTACTGAAAAGGAGGTGGATTAATATATTATAGTTTATTAGAACTGTGCTATAATGTGATTTATAATAGTCTATAACGGTGTAACAATGATCGAGCACATTAACCTAACATTTATCAGAGCAAGTGAATTTTTCATGCCCTTGTTCTGTATGAAGTTACTGCTGCTTTTATTTGAGATATTTTCCAGTAATTATGTATATTTTGGTATATGCTGCATATTTCTTCCTCTCGATTTCAATTCGAACACGCATTATGCGGTATGACGAACCTCACAGAAACACAGAGACACAGGGGACTTTTGTGGGAGCGCTGCAAAGCTCGGATTCTGTTGGAGTTATAGTGATTCATAAAACAGAAAACGCTATGAAAAATTCAGTATGACTCGTCTTGTGAACTACATCAGAAGGTTACAGAGACTGCGTTCATTCACAAGGCGTATCGCGTTCGTTTACATTAACATTCAAAAATAAACATAAGCATACACGTTAAATCAATAAAGCTAACAATTTACATGAAGTGCCATTCGAAACAGACATATTTGTAGCGTTTCCTGTAAGCAGAAGCAGTAAGCCACATGTTGTTCTTCCTGTCCATCATTTCAAGAAAGCTCAACTCCTGGCAGGCATCAGTCCTTAAGCACCAGTTGCACGAACTCCATAAAACTGACGGACGATTGGGATCTTGTTTGCCATAACCTAAGTTTCAACTACAGGATGGATTTCGATTAAATCTAGTATTGGGGTCCTATACTAATTGTGGTCTGGCTATACTGAAGTCTGGAATGTACGTAGAATATTTGCATCACACTAATTTCATCATTGGAACTATTTAAAATAAAGTATAAGGAATAAGAGACAATGATATACTGGAAAGGGAAAATTTATAGGAAGAAGAGTACTACTTGTCAGATATGACGCCGTGTAATTTTGTAGAAGCGTACCAATTTTTCGGAGGACCATAGTGCCTCACTTTTCAGAACCTAAGAGCAAACCGAGTGAAAGATGCAAAATTGACATGGTTTTATAACATTTCCCCTGTTAGTTAGTTATTGGAGAGGGTGGGTTTCCCCATGCACTTAGACCTGTATTGGTCCATTGTGCTTCCCTCTATGATTTCTACCAGTCTCTATATCCTACCGGTACTGGTGTTTACCATCAGTCCCGCCCAGCCAGCGAGACCGGCTCTACTAGCTGAGAGGTATCTATAATGCTTCCCCCATCTACCGGAGGTATTAGAGACTGCTGTTGGGTGGGAAACGTCCGTAATTTGGCTCAGTGACCTCTTTTGGAGATATGAGGTTCTCTTACGTGACGTAAAGCTACGACACGGGACCCACGGCTTAAAGTCCCTCCCGGAGGACTTGTTCCCTGAATTTTTCCGCCCTTAAAAATTCGACGACCTCCGCCGGGTATTTGAACCCGCGTACTACGAGTCATGAGGTGGGAACGTTACCTCTAGACTACGGAGGCCGCTTTTCCCCTGTTAAGTTCGACTCCATCACCGCAGTCTAGAGTCTAGACTCTAGACTTACGAAAATAATGAAATGCAGTGGAAGCCCCTGAAGCAGACCTTCCAGTTGTTAACATGGATGCTGAATAATGTACGAGTATATGCTGTGCTCAGTTGTTAAGCCTGTATCATGCTTTCCTTCTCTAACACCTGTTCTTGATAGAGCCACCCACTGCGCTCTTGCATTCATGACTTCACTACTTTGTCGTAAACAGTGATCAGTTCTTGCAACATCGTTTTGTTCTGGAGGTACAGTAAGCGCGTCTAAATTGTAACGTCGATTAAACTGAAGTCCTTTATGTATAGAGGAAAATACATGGCCCTGATAATACGAAGTGGAAATTACTAGAAAATTGTCTAATAAACGGGGCAAAACCCCTAGAATTTAAAGAAAAATTGGGTAGATTTTAGCCGTTATCATATAATTTTTCTTTCATACCGCCGTTTCCAGAATTTAGAAGGAACATGGAACATAACATCTCTTTCAACAGAACGCATAATTGAAGAAACAGGAAAGAAACACGTTCCAACAATATAGGCTGTTTTCTGCGTGGTCGGTGCGGAGGCTATATTAACGACAGTATGTCCGTGTGGATAACCTGTGTGGAGGTGGGGTCGAATATTTCTACCGTGACCCTGCGACTCGTAGGAGGCGACGAAAAGGGAAGTCTCAAATTTGATACATTAAAATATGGTCGCGAGTCCCAAGGGACTCGGGCCCAAGAGAAACTGCTCTGGCAAGGAGCAGCAGCATATACAAAAGGCAGACTCGTCTTCTTGTCAGAGAGGGCGCCCCATAAAAACAAGACCGTAACTGTCAAACAGTAATAAAGTGGGGCTCAACACCAAGACTTACTGATTGACTGACCGTCAGTCGCAATGTCACTTTGACTTTGATTTGACTAAGAAGTCAGTTCTCAGTGTGAGACAGCCGCGTTAGGTTCGTAGTGGAAGAACTGAACGTGGGATTTGAAGGTTTTATGAGTGTTATAGTGCAGTTGATATTGGGACTGTGTGGTTCAGTCAGACGTTTATAGCTCCCGTGTTATAATAAGTGAAGACTGGTGGAGACAGACTAAAGAGATTAGTGTGGAGTGTAAATCAGTGACAGTGCTGTAATTAATTGTAGTTACAACTTATGGGTGGTTAGTAAATTCAATTATCAATTCGAATCCCGTCTCTATTTACTAATACACGTGACAATATTTATCGGTATGAAATGTTCCGAGTTGCAGAAAAAGTGAAAAACGCATTTTATGTCAATACACTTCTTCCGTAAATGTTCTGGTTTTCGATTAGACAAGAACTAAGTTATGTTTAAGGCCGCGCCATAGCTCAAGCAGTTAGTCGCTGGTTTCCCCTCGCGGCGGCCCGGGTTCGATCCCGGGTCTTGTCAAGTGGGATTTGTGGTGGACGAAGTAGCGCTGGGGCAGGTTTTCTCCGAGTACTTCGGTTTCCCCTGCCAATCTTCATTCCACCAATTGCTCCACAATCACCCTCACCTATCATCTGAGGCTGGGACAATAGGCCAGAGGTGGCCGCAGTACAAGGGACTAAGTACCAACCAGCTAGCAATAAAAAAATTATGCCTACGTTTCCCGACTTGTATAGTCAACAATCAACAACGATTTTTGGAACATACATGAAGATTACTGAACGATCAATAATGAATTCCGATCACACGCGAAGATTGCCGAAGTTTAGTATTCTCGATAATAACTATATGAAGCTTTCACCTATCTGAATCTCTAGATCTGCATAGATCAGGATTTACAGTTTTCAGGGCCCAGGAGCAATCAGAAGTTGGAGGCCTCTCGTATAACAACAGATTTAGGTTATTAGACATAGAAACAAAATTTCCGCGATTTCGAAGAAGCGAATATCTCAACAAAATCTGTGGATTCTGTTTCATAGTTTTGGATACCTCAGTCGCCCCCCCCCGAAATCTAACTGAATAAATGCGCACTTAACTGAAATACAATTTATATAAGGGCATAAATATTTTGAGCCAATAACAATAAATACTTGCGCTCGCATGTTAACATGACATTTATAATTCGTTCTACGGAACGCCCATGCCCATGTGTACACTGTATGCTTTCTAAATCTTGTTGGGACAACGAAATACGAGACCAGGAATACATTCCCTTGCATCTACAACGTATAATGGGCTCTAAACCTTTTATGTTCTCATTAACATGGCGAGTATCTCCCACTGGTACAACTTCGATAGGTTTACATGTATTTTGGCTTAAGAGGGATAATTACGTAATGAGGAGGTTCACAACTTGTACTCTTTGATTAATATTGTTGAGAGATTTAAATCAAGAAGGATATTATTTATTATCACCGTACAGTTAATTACAACATAAGTTCTTGAAAGTATTAAAAGAATCAATAAATACATTTATGAAGTTGGTAGAACATGTAGGATGCATTAGAAAACAATAAATGCTTAGAATATTTTCGTTAGAAATCCTGTAGGGAAGAATCCATATGGTATTCCTACTTGTAGTAAAGTAAAAAAAAAAAAGTAAAGCTATCCCTGTAACAGGCCGTGAGGCCCATAGGGCTGTGAGACGTTGAGGGTCCCACACTATCTAGACAATCGGCTCAAAGATGGCGGTAAAGTTGTCAGCCTTACAGGCTGGCCACCCTTTACTCCTCAGGAAAACTATTTAATTAATTCCTGGTACTTATTTCTGTTAGAGGCTGAGTCGACCCCAGGTCCATAGTGCGGCTGGAAGGATTAGGTCAATTGAAAAAATTCAGTTACCTTATCGGGACTTGAACCCGCGACCTTCCGGCTTGTAGCATAGCCCCTCATCCAACTACGCTACCGCGTGCCCCATTCCTACTTGTAGATGTAAGGATAGTTTTAAAATGGCTATTACACCAATATGTTCAATATGTTGTCATGTAATAACAGGGTTCAACGGTTTTACGAACGGTGTTGAAACTTCGGATTCAACTGTAGCAGTGTTTCCCATATGGTGTTCCGCTGAACCCCGGGATTCAGTGACGTGAGAATGAGGGTTCCGCAAGAAAATTTCATTCCTATATAACAAAATAATGATTTATTATAATGAATTGTTATTATGTAAATTTACTGTTTATCGTCACATAATGGCTGGGGCCATTAACTTATTAAATATGTATTAATATCCAAGCTGCTTTGATTGGTCTCTTTTTTTTGAGTATGTATATTTATTTCATTTCATCTTTTCCCGTACTTAATTTAGAATTGGCCTTTGGACTGTGGTCTAAGAATGGATATATATATATATATATATATATATATATATATATATATATACGTAAAACTTGAATTATTTGTTGC